>NC_084529.1:8703020-8988020 GCF_024500275.1 Phycodurus eques | reverse complement strand
GTGTGGGACGTGTCCCGTCCGCCGGGCTGCTCTCGGGTGGACCCCTGGGCCTGATCCCGCCCCTCGATTGATTGGGTGGGGTCCTCAGCCGCCGCGATGCGGCCACAGCAATTGCAGGACACTTCTGTCAGTCTTTGTGCATGTAAAACGGTATCAATTGACTTGTATGTATCCGCAGACACACACCCCTAGGACTCTTTCACTGGGTGTGGGGTCATGCACTTACTGCGACAAATAACTCATGAAAATGCATATCGCGGGTGTATCCCATCACTTATACTCTCGTCCTGTAGACTTTTATAATACACATAATTAATGCCACCACACTTCAGTTGTACAGTCGGGTCACGACCCTTGTTCTGCATGCTTTTTCTCCTGTCCTTGTCTTGTTCTGTCTTGTCCTGTCCTTCCCCCACAGGGTGTAGCACTACAGCCCCATGCAACACTCATATTTAATGTTTCATTGTTGTAGATAATGTAATGATTTACTTTACTCATCCTGTTTACAATTAGTGCTTTGTCTTTTGTCTTTGTTTCTCTCTGCCTTATAGAAACTTTATTCTGTTCGACTGATCAAGTCTGATTCTCAATAAACCGAAATTATAATACCTCAGCGGAAGCTTAAAAACTCCACTGTGACAGTAAAACTGTTCCGGCATGAAAGGGATACAGATTTTCCATTCTGCTTGACCTAACAGCCGAACAGGACAAAAAAAAAAAAAAAAAGCACTGGTCTTTATAAGGCTGAGAAGCGCTGGGAGCACACAACTCTGTACTACTATACACACTAATACTAATAATACATATTGCAGATTTTTTTTTTTTTAACCGCAATGTGTTTTTTTTCCCCAGTATTGTGCAGCCCTACAAGTAATACATTTTTTAAATTTACATGCAACCCCACCTAAGGAGTATGCCATCCATTTAGTCTTTAGACTCAAACACATCTCTCATATTTGTTGCAGAGCATCAGTGGGAGCGATGATGAGCCCCAACAGAGAGCCCCTATCTCCTCCCTGCTGTCATCCAAGCCATCAGTGGCCTCCTCCACTGACATGCTCCACAGCAAGCTATCGCAGCTCAAAGAGTCCAGAGAGCTCTATCAGCAGGAACACAACGCTCAGCCCCGCTCGCCGTCAAATGTGCACACCCGCTCGGCCTCTCCAGCAGCCAATCTGGGCGACCTGAAGAAACGTCTGGAGCGTATAAAGAACAACCGGGAATAGGAACGCTGCAATTGAATCTGTTGGTGGAAACCAGCATCCTTGTTTTATGGCATATTGTGTTTCTCTTCCTGCTCTGATAGATGGACCTAAGAAGCATTTGGAACCTAAAAGCCACTCTTCCCATGTATAAAACGTATTCTAAATAATTCAGTTCTAGCTTTCTTCTTTTTTTTTTTTTTTTTTTTTTTTATATAAAGATTCTCATCTGTCTCCTTAGAGCTACATTTAGTTACATTTTATGCAAACTGATGCATCTCAAAATGTACAGCTGTCTCAATTGAAGGGAGCCGTTGTTGTTTTTATCCTTAAATTAAAAGGTTGTGGCTTTCTCTTACAACAGATTTTTGGTGTTTTAAGGCTGTATAACTAACCTGATTTTACTGTGGATGACAAGTTGCACAGTCACCCCCTAGTCTTGTATTGTCGCCAGTCATAATGTGCAGAGCCATATTGGTACGTGTTGAAGTCAACTGTGCTGTGCGTGGACTAGAGATGAAACCATATGAAAAGCTCATATCACGATATTCGGTATTATCATGATATCCATCCATTTTCTATACTGCTTTTCCTTAGTAGGGTCACAGGTGAGCTGTTGCCTATCCCAGCTGACTTTGGGCGAGAGGCAGAACTGAACTGGTCGACAGCCAATTGCAGTATTGTGATATTACTAAGACGACAACAATCACAAACGCACGCTCCGGAAACCTTGAAAAAGTTTTTGGGATATAAATTAAAAAAAAAAAAAAAAAACTAAATTAGAACCCTAATGTACTTTTTGACAGACATCGTAAACTGCAGTAACCGAAGTGAATTATCACATGCAAAATCCTTAAAATGACAGTGATCTTTAATTGTGGTGGGACTCAAACATTATGGTAACTAGTTAGCGGCTGTATTCTCAAGTATTTGAGTGTTTTGCACTTCAATTAGATTTTGGTCTATGAATAGATGTTTATGTGAACAAATGGGAAAATTAAATCGAAGCATTTTCCATCAGGCTGATTATAGTAATGCTGATTTAGACAACTATAGGAATAAGACAAAGCTGAATTTTGAACAGACAACAATTACAACCCAACAACTCAAATTTAAGTTGGCTCTACATTATTGAAGCTTTTAAATGGCTTTTGTTCGGCTCAAGCCATTTGTTCTTGAGTCTCCAAGACTATGTTGTCTGCTACCTGAGGGCTAAAGTCGCGGATAGCTCCACTTCAGGGATAATTCACCGTTCTCCCTACACTATAAGAATAAATGGACACAGACTATGATTGTGGTTTTATCCATGGACCCACATTTGCAGTTTACGTGAAATGTGTAGCCCACTCTCGTTACTCCTCGCCATTGTAGAGGCCAAGCACAGCTAAGCACATTAACTGTGACAATAAGGATAATTAAGAAATTTTTACTGTTCATCCCTAGCGTGGACACGGTGAGTGCCTGTAAATACTATTTGTATGTACTAATGTAATGTTCTCGTTTAACACTGATAGTTCTTTGGAACATGAGTCCAAAGCCAATATGGGTGTCACAAAAAGCGCTTCAAACCAACTGTTCAGCTCTTCATCCCACTGAAGGAAATTCTCGCTGCCTAGGGTGGAAAGAGCATGGCATTACACCTGTGGTTGTTTTGATTATTGTCATGTAAATAAAGTTTGCATTGCATAAACATGCCGCTGAATTAGGCTGTTTTTTTGGAGGGATTTTTCCCCACAAATATTTGTATTGTTTGATTTTAACTTCCTACTGTTATTTATACAGGTATGTATGTTTCAATATGGGATGTATTGTAATTTTACAGGTGGCACAGTGGACGACTGGTTAGAGCGTCAGCCTCACAGTTCTGAGAACCCGGGTTCAATCCCCGGCCACGCCTGTGTGGAGTTTGCATGTTTTTCCCGTGCCTGCGTGGGTTTTCTCCGGGCACGCCGGTTTCCTCCCACATCCCAAAAACTAAATTGCCCGTAGGTGTGAGTGTGAATGGTTGTTTGTATGTGCCCTGCAATTGGCTGGCAACCAGTTCAGGGTGTACCCCGCTCCTGCCCGATGACAGCTGGGATAGGTTCCAGCATGCCCGCGACCCTAGTGAGGAGAAACGGCTCAGAAAATGGATGGATGTAATTTTACATTAATGGCTGTACATGCATGCATACTGTGGGAGGAAAAAGTATGTGGGCCCTTTGGAATCTTTCATTTTAAGAATTGGTCAAATGTATCTAAATCACAATAGGAACTGGCTAAATACCACAAACAATTCTGTTTTCATATATTTATTGAAAATAAAAGATTCACTGGACATGAAGGTAAAAGACTTGAAAAGAGACATCAAGGTGAATCCTTGGTTTAATAACTGGCAGCAATAACCTCAACCCAATGATTCCTGTAGTTGCAGATCAGACGTGCATGAACAGGATGAAATTTGGACCAATCACTGGCACATGCCAACATCTTTGTTGACCAATTACCATAAAACGTAAAACATTCAACAAGAACGGGGCTCATGGGAGAGCAAGGAGGAAGCCGTTGCTGTCCAAAAAAAAAAAAAAAAAAAAAAAACCTTAGTACAGGTTTGCATTTGCTGAAGAGCACTTAGATGTTCCACTGCACTACAGGAAAAATGTTATGTGGACAGATGACACCAAAGTTGACTTGTTTGGGAGGAACACTGCCATGTGAAGAGGAAGAATTGCACCACACATCCATCCAATCCATTTTCTACACCACTGGACTTTGACTAGACCACTCCAAAACCTTCATTTTTTTTTTTTTTTTAACCCATTCAAAAGTTGACTTTCTTGTGTATTTTGTATTGTTATCCTGCTGCAGAACCCAAGTGCAGCTTGAGGTCACAAACTGATGGCTGAACAACTGGATGAACTTCAGAATCTTCTGTTAAAGATCAGAATTTGTTGGTCCATCAACCACAGCAAGTTGTCCAGGTCCTGAAGGAGAAAAGCAGCTCAAGACCATCACACTACCACCACTATGTTTGACTGTTGGTATGATGTTCATTTTCTGAAATGCTGTGCTACCTTTATGCCAGATGGAACGAGACACACACTTTCCAAAAAGCTCAACTTTCATCTCGTCAGTCCATATACTGTAATATTCTTCTCCCAAAAATCTTGGGAATAATTCATATTATTATTATTATAATTATTTATTTTTTTGCAAAAGTAAGATGAGCCTTTATGTTATTTATGGTCAGCAGTGGTTTTCGCCTTCAATGGATGCCATTTTTCCCCAGTCTGTTCCTTATTGTTGTGTTATGAACACTGACCTTAAGTGAGGCAAGGGAGGCCTGCAATTCTTTAGAAGTTGTCCTGAGTGTCTTCGTGGCCTCCTGGATGAGACATTGATGTTCTTTTGGGGTATTCTTTGTAGGCCGGCCACTGCTGGGAAGGTTCGCCACTGTTCCATGTTTTCTCCATGTGAGGATAATGGCTCTCGCTATGGTTCGCCGGAATTATAAAGCTTTAGAAATGGCTTTTGTAACCCTTTCCAGACTGATAGATGTAAATTACTTTATTTCTGGACTTCTGGAATTTCTTTTGGATCGTGTAATTTTGTTGCAGCTTTTTCAGATCTTTTGTTTAACTTGATTTTGTTGGGAGTGACAAGTGAATTCTATTTGAACAGGTCTGGAGGTAATCAGGCTTGGGTGTGATCAGTGAAAACTAACGAAAAATTGTGATTAGCCACAATTAATTCATGATTTAACAAGGAGCGTAATTACTTTTTCACAGAGGGCCAGGTAACTTGGAATATTTTTCCTTAATAGATGAAAACACCATTTAAAAATAGCATTTTCAGTTCACTTGGGTAATATTTGTCTGATATTTACATTTGTTTGATGATCTTAAGCATTAAAGTGGGGAAACTATGCAAAAATATAAGAATTAGAGAAGGGGACCAATACCTTTTCACGGTACTGGAGCTGGGATGTGTCTGTGGTCGGAATTAACCAATCACATTCAAATGTTAAATGGCAGTCAGCACCCAGCACACACGTGCCACATTTTAAATTGCACCAGATCAATTCCAAATCACATTCAGGAGTGTTGGTAGGCTTTTTCTTTTGCCTTTTTTGTGCTCACCCTGATTGTTATTTGGAACTGTTGAAAATCCCATTCACCCTGTCTAAGCCTTGCTCGAGCCAATCTATTGCCATAAAGAGGAGCTACTGTGCATGTGTAACTGTCAGGAGTGTCAATGGGTAACATTTTTGCACCCTACATTGGATCTACATCATGAAAACAGACCACAGAGATGAACGAAACCATAATATTTATCCTGCTCATCTAAAAATAGATGTCCTCCATACATTTTGAAATATTGTTATTATAAATAGTGTCATTTTTATTTTGGGGGTTTTCTAATAATGTGGTGACCACAGTCATTAGATTAGCTCCGCCCCTGCGCTCAGCAGAACTCAAGATTCAGAGCCGAAACAAGAGCAATGACAATTTTTAAAGCAGTGCGGTCACAATTAAGTTACCATTTAATTGCTGATAGCTTTACATCTTTACACTGCCAGAAAATCTATACTATAATTGATTACCCCACGTGGATGTGGGTGCTACTGCACCCTCACTTACCCTCACTTTTTCGACACCCACACTCTTCACGCTCTGACATCTGTGAGGGAGAGGAAAGCAGACCCAGCGAGAGTAACCAACTGGTCCTCAGATAACTGCACGTCAGTTGCACAGTTGCAATTATTTAGTTGTCCACAAGGTGGAAGTACGCACCCAATTTTTATGTTCTATGGGTTCTTAAGCGAGTATATGTATGTGTGTGTGTATATATATATATATATATATATGTGTGTGTATATACATATGTATATGCATATATATATATGTATATGCATATATACATATATCCATCCATCCATCCATTTTCTGAGCCGCTTCTCCTCACAAGGGTCGCAGGCGTGCTGGAGCCTAACCCAGCTGTCATCGGGCAGGAGGCAGGGTACACCCTGAACTGGTTGCCAGCCAATCGCAGGGCACAGACAAACAAACAACCATCCACACTCACATTCACACTTACGAGCAATTTAGAGTCTCCAATTAATGCATGTTTTGGGGGTGTGGGAGGAAACCGGAGTGCCCGGAGAAAACCCACACAGGCACGGGGAGAACATGCAAACTCCACACAGGCGGGGCCGGGGATTGAACCCCCCACGCTCCTCAGAATATATATATATATATATATATATATATATATATATATATATATATATATATATATATATATATATGAATTTGCATGTTCTCCCCGTGCCTGCGTGGGTTTTCACCGGGCACTCCGGTTTCCTCCCACATCCCCAAAACATGCATTAATTGGACACTCTAAATTGCCCATAGCTGTGAATGTGAGTGTGAATGGTTGTTTGTTTGTATGTGTCCTCCAATTGGCTGACAACCAGTTCAGGGTGTACCCCGCCTCCTGCTGATGATAGCTGAGTTAGGCTCCAGCAGGCCCGTGACCCTTATGAGGATAAGCGGCTCAGAAAATGGATGGATATATATATATATATATATATATATATATATATATATATATATATATATATATATACATATATATATATATAAATACACATATGTATATATACACACATATATATGTCTGTATTTCTGTTTCTGTATATAGTATAGATACTCATAGATCTACTTTTAGTTGAATATTTCCTCTAACAATGACTTAACTATTGTGTTAGCGAGGTTAGTGATAGAGTACGGCACGTTCCAACTTCTTTAGAACTTTGAACACTCGTAAAAGGAAGACCCCCATTGACTGAAAATTTCTCATTCCAAGATGTGAGAGAATTTGAGTGAATTTGGCAAATTTTTAGCGGAAATCACTTTTTTTTTCTTACAAGGTTAATTTTGGTGTTCCATTACAAAAATATTTGCTGTTGTTTGTCTTGTGTTTTTTATTTGTAAATATAATTGACCAGTTGTTTTGTTCTTGAAATTTTCCAATGGGATTAATAAAGTATTAACTTGTCTATCTTTTATCAGTCTGAATCAAAATTGGATAGGTCAAATGACTGTTTTCTGTTTATGTATGCCTACTGTAGTAGGTGCTTCCGCCAGAATATTAGGATAGGGTGAAGTGATAGGAAAATTTACTGTGCTGGTAAAAACTTGGTTAAGTAATTTATAACATTTATTAGACTTTTTCCAGATTTATTTGCGAAAATAAAGAATACAAATATATAGTCTGCTAAAAGAATTATACTATATACTTCTGTGTTAAAAAAACAAAAACAAAACAGTATTCTACAAATAGTCAATCTAAAATTGCTCGGTATGTATTTTACAATGTGTAAACAATATATTGTACTAAATATAAAAATTCAAATTCAAAATACTGTACAGAAATAGGAATTAGATGCTGATAGAATACAGCCATACACAAAGTGAACAGAAGCACTTTTTATCACCTTTAATCATCATCCCTCCTAACTGACATTGTAAGTCAACTGTAGTGCAAGGAATGATTCTTTTCAATCGTGATTATGAAACAGTGATTTCCTCACTTTCTGACTCTGATTGTTTACTGGACTCTGACGTAGAGGAGCCATGATGGTGGTGATGATGATAATGGGGCAGATGTGACTCCTGGCTCTCCAACTGTCCTTGACTGGTGGTTGAAGTCCTCTCCAGCCCGCTGTGGCAGTAGGTGCTACCCACGTCCGTGAGGTCCGGGTGGGGGTTGGTTTTGGTGGGTAGGGTCTGCTGACGGCATCCGCCTGTCGACAGAAGCTCCCTTTCTTTTGAGTTTCTCCATTTCATCCTGCGGTTCTGAAACCAGATCTTCACCTAGCAGAGACGAAAATACAAGTCCAGATCATCCTACTGTTTGCTATACATATGACAGCAGGGGCTCTATTTTCGTGACTGGCGTAAATCCAGCCCCGTGCGCAGGGAGTTTGGACCAGGTGTTGCTACTTTGGTGAACCGGTGTAGCCCAGTGCATTGAAAATTGCGCATCTGCACTGGTGTTGGAGATGACCACAGTCGACTTCAACTTTATCAAATTGAAGCGGCTCCTCTCATTCCCTTTAAATGCAGCGTGTGAGTAGCACATTGACAGTCTTCGACATGGCGGATGTAAAGTTGCCTCGGGAGGAAGTCACAGATCTGAGCTGTGAAGTCGGCACTTGGAGACCACCTGTCTACCCCGATCGTTCGTGTCCATGTGCCCCCCGGGTACTGCGACTTCCTCCCACATTCCCAAAACATACACCCATCCATCCATTTTCCGTACTGCTTATCCTCACTGTTGTCGCGGGCATGCTGGAGCCTATCCCAGCTATCTTCAGGCGAGAGGCGGGGTACACCCTGAACTGGTCACCAGCCAATCGCAGGGCACATATAAACAAACAACCAGTTGCATTCACATTCGCACCTACAGGCAATTTAGAGTCTTTAATCAACCTACCACGCATGTTTTTGGATGTGGGAGGAAACCGGAGTGCCTGGGAAAAAACCCACGCAGGCACGGGGAGAACATGCAAACTCCACACAGGTGATGCCGGGATTTGAACCCCAGTCCCCAGAACTATGAGGCAGATGTGCTAATCAGTCCGCCCCAAGACATACAGTGCATGTTAGACTAAATTGTCCGTAGGTTTGAATGTGATATTTTATTTGTCTTTACATTATGTGCCCCGTGATTAGCTGGTGACCAGACCGGTGTGTACCCTGCATCTTGCCCAAAGTCAGCTGGGATAGGGTCCAGCTCACCTGCGAACCTAATGAGGAGCTAAGAATGATAATAATAACAATATTTCCAGAATCATTCGACTAAGTGTTTGAAGGGTACTCCATAATTAGTTAAAATCCTTGCAATCCGAAATTAAATTTTAACCTCAGATTGTACTTTACTGTATTATAGACTTTTTTTTTTTTTTTTATAATAATGAAATATCAAAATAAGTTTTTGTTTTTTTTTCATTTTATATGCATGTCTGTTACAGCAGTTGTCCTCATTAGGATCACGGGTGAGCTGGAGCGTATCCCAGTTGACTTTGGGCGAGGGGACAGAGTACACAAGAGACAAGCAACTGTTCACACTCATAATCATACCTACGGACAATTTAGAGACTTTGATGATCTTAAAGACACGTATTTGGATTATGGGAGGAAGCTGGAGTACCCACAGAAACTCCACACAAGAAAGGGGAGAACATGTGAACTCCACACAGGAAGACCAGAGCTCTGATTTGAAATCGGAACCGCACAACTGTGAGGCACACGTGCTAACCACTAGTAGACCCTGCTGCCCTTCTTTTATTATACTGTATATAATTACACATTTTCCCATTGTTAACATTTTCTTGTCTTGAGTTCTACTGCCTAAAAGTTATAAGACGTCCATGTCGACTTCACGTGTTGGGTATTTACGTGACCAAATATGGTTCCTTTCCCAATAAAACAACATCCATTGGTGTCGGTGACACATGCTACAAATCTTATTCTGAAGTGAGAAATTATCTTATTTTATTAACCTACGACATAACCGATATAGAAGAGGTCTATTTGAGTTAATTTTGGAATGTTTTCAATTACGGAGCAAATCTGCATGTCATGAAGTTGGAGGATGTGTACACAAGAAATAACTTAACCAAATGCACAAGGTAGTCTTTGATACTGTATGTACCTGTGAGTCTTTGAGTCCCAGTTTACTGGCCAACTTCTTCCTGTCTGGCTTGCTGATGTACTTCTGCTTCTGGAAAGTTCTCTCCAGGGCCTTTCTCTGGAGGTCTGAGAACACAGCTCGTCGCAGCATGCCCCGTCTAGGCTTTCCTCTGGGGGCCAGGGGCCATGAAAAGGTTCCTGGGACAGGGACCACAGAGGAGGAGGAAGCTGAAGCGACAAAATGCAACGTGGTAAAACAGAATTTAGGTAAAACTCTGTAACATTCACAGTACATCTGTTCCTGTGAATATGCATATGCCCGTAATAATGATTTACGGCCCAGTGAGAGTTCAGAAAACATCAGCAGCATTATTCATCAGCAAAATAGTCCAAGCCTTTTATGAACATTTTCGGAAAAAAAAGAAGAGACAGTTGGCTCAATTCAACCTTTGCAAATTACCATGGCAATCAACACTGACAGAAAGAAAAACGTTTTTTTTTTTTTTTTAAATCAAGCACATTGACATTTTTGTATTGATATTGTGACAGTAAGTCAAAAATAACGTTATCCTGCTTGCAATTATGCCAGGAGTTTCTCAAACTGACAGACGGCTGACAATGATTTTCATTAGGAGTAATTGCTGATCATTTTTATATTTCCTAAAGAGGCTTTGGCTTTGGTTTATTGTTTGCTCATGTGTGACCTGGTCAATCCATCACTGACAACATTCTAAAAGACAAAAAAAAAAAAAACATTGCATATTTTTGCCCCTGCAAAACCATTTCCAGCTCAAGTCAGAAGCCACGACGTCATCATCTGGATTGGATCTGATCCAGATTTACCATTTTGAAGCAGGGAAAATCTAATTTACACATGCTAGTATCTCTGTTCATGTAATGTACTGAGTACTCTTATGATATAATTCACTCGAGAGCAGTGATTCTCAAAGTGTGGTACGAATACCACTCATGTTACGTGCGCTTTCTCTAGTGGTATGTGCAAAGAATTATTAAATTAAACACAAATAATATGACAATGAAGCTTGTAGCTGTGCATACATACTGTACTAACCTTGTTTAAACTTGTTTTCAATCCAATACGGGAAATTTTTAAGAACATTTCATTTGTATTTTACTTTTAAGAACACTATAATGCATTTGCATGTAATCTTGTGAACTGTCCATCCATCCATCCATTTTCTTCCGCTTATCCGAGGGGGCAGTAGCTTTAGCAGGGACGCCCAGACTTCCCTCTCCCCATCCACTTCATCCAGCTTGTCCGGGGGCACCCCGAGGCGTTCCCAGGCCAGCCGGGAGACATAGTCTCTCCAGCGTGTCTTGTGTTGTCCCTGGGGTCTCCTCCCGGTGGGACGTGCCCAGCACAACTCACCGGGGAGGCGTACAGGAGGCATCCTAATAAGATGCCCAAGCCACCTCATCTGTGGCTTGGGCATCGGCTCTACTCTGAGATCCTCCCGGATGACTGAGCTGCTCACCCTATCTCTAAGGGAGAGCCCGGACACCCTGCGGAGGAAACTAATTTCAGCCGCTTGTATCCGGGATCTTGTTCTTTCGGTCACGACTCACAGCTTGTGACCGTAGGTGAGGGTAGGAACGTAGATCGACCGGTAAATCGATCGGCTTAGCTCCCTATTCACCACAACGGACTGATACAAAGTCCGCATCACTGCAGACTCTGCACCGATCCGCCTGTCGATCTCACTTGTGAACAAGACCCCAAGATACTTGAACTCCTCCACTTGGGGCAGGATCTCATCCCCGACCTGGAGAGGGCACGCCACCCTTTTCCGACTGAGGACCATGGTCTCACATTTGGAGGTGATGATTCTCATCCCAGCCGCTTCACACTCTGCTGCGAACAGTTCCAGTGAGAGTTGGAGATCACAGCTTGATGAAGCCAACAGAACCACATCATCTGCTAAAAAGCAGCGATGCAATACTGAGGCCACCAAACCGGACCCCCTCTACGCCTCGGCTGTGCCTAGAAATTCTGTCCATAAAAGTTGTGAAAAGAATCGGTGACAAAGGGCAGCCTTGGTGAAGTCCAACTCTCACCGGAAACGAGTCCGACTTACTGCCGGCAATGTGGAACAAACTCTGACACCGGTCGTACTGGGACCGAACAGCCCATATCAGGGGGTTCGATACCCCATACTCCCAAAGCACCCCCCACAGGACTCCCTGAGGGACATGGTCGAACGCCTTCTCCAAGTCCACAAAACACTCGTTAGACGAACTCCCATGCACCCTCGAGGACCCTGCCGAGGGTGTAGAGCTGTTCCACTGTTCCACGGCCAGGACGAAAACCACACTGCTCCTCTTGAATCTGAGATTCGACTTCCTGACGCACCCTCCTCTCCAGCACCCCTGAATAGACCTTACCAGGGGGTCTGAGCAGTGTGATCCCCCTGTAGTTGGAACACACGCTCCGGTCCCCCTTCTTAAAAAGAGTGACCACCACCCCAGTTTGCCAATCCAGAGGCACTGTCCCTGATGTCCACACGATGTTGTAGAGACATGTCAATCAGGACAGCCCCACAACATCTAGAGCCTTTAGGAACCCCGGGCGAATCTCATCCACTCCAGGGGCCTTCCCACCGAGGAGCTTTTTAACCACCTTTTTAACCACCACCCAGCAGACTCTCACAATACGTTTGGGCCTGCCACGTCGGATCGGCATCTTCCCCCACCATCGGAGCCAACTCACCACCAGGTGGTGATCAGTTGACAGCTCCGCCCCTCTCTTCACCCGAGTGTCCAAGACATGCGGTCGCAAGTCCGATGACACGACCACAAAGTCGATCATCGAACTGCGACCTAGGGTGTCCTGGTTCCAAGTGCACGTGTGGACACCCTTATGCTTGAACATGGTGTTCGTTATGGACAATCCGTGATGAGCACAGAAGTCCAATAACAGAACACTGCTCGGGTTCTGATCGGAGGGCCGTTCCTCACAATCACGGCCTTCCAGGTCTCGCTGTCATTCCCCACGTGAACCAATGCTCACGTCCCCAAGCAGAACAATGGAGTCCCCAGCGGGAGCGCTCTCCAGCAGCCCCTCTAAATACTCCAAAAAGGGTGGGTACTTTGAACTGCTGTTTGGTGCATAGGCACAAACAACAGTCAGGACCCGTCCCCCCACCCGAAGGCAGAGGGAGGCTACCGTCTCGTCCACTGGAGTGAACCCCAATGTACAGGCGCCGAGCCGAGGGGCAATATGTATACCCACACCTGCTCGGCGCCTCTCACCGTGGGCAACTCCAGGCCTGGCTCCAGAGGAATGCCCCCGGTAACCCGGGTCCAGGCAAGGGAAACCTACATGTAAAAGCTTTGAGAACCACTGTTCTAGAGGTTACATCATAGCACCATTAATTAAAGTACTAAAAGTTTTTATTTTTATTTTTCAACCACCATCTTGCTACTACTTTTACAACTACAAAACACAATGTTATATTTTCCATTAAAATCACTTTACAGACTGTTAATGTTTTCTTTTTTTCCTTCGCGGCCTTCGTGGGTGCTTGAGTAGTGCTCCCCGCTGTCAAGTAGGAGCAAGTCAGGACTTTCATCGTCTTGACTCTGCCTCAAATAGAATTGTCCTCCCTGAAATGTGATGTTTAAAACTCCAATTTGTCAAGTGGCGCAAACAGAGCCAATGCTAATGAGACCGGCTCTCCAAAGCTCAGCTCACACTACCTCTAATGAAGCATGAAGGGGGATTGTATAGGCTGCAAATGCATAGAGAAAGCTGATTGTGTTTCAAAGAATTGAGTGGAGAAGGCTGTCGACATGCCAGTATATTACAGGCCCATTAAAGGCAGGTCAGTATAATGTGCTACTGTTAGAAGCCTTTAGCTGCCGGGATCTGAGATGTAGCCAGTTACGGTAGGTATCTGGCTTCCTGAGCTAATACAGATGTTATATGCTTTGTGTCGCAATAATGTCATCCAGTAATTTTAAGAATTTGTTTTTAAAGAGCTGAAGTGAGCATATGTAAAGTGAAGCCTTTACGCACAGCATATATGTAGAACTAGTAGTGTGACGCATACTGTAGCTTTAGATAGAATCTACAAAGTGTATGCCTGTGTGTGTGCGTGGGTGGGTGTTGTGGCTCCTATTGGTCACGGTACTGAGAGTTTTGTGAGCAGGCAGAAGAGCTTGGTGGGAAAACGACAGCGCGTGAAGAGGCACTGAGTTCTCGAGCTGGGAAGAAACCCGCCTCACATTTAAACCATGACAAACGGCACTAATATTTATGGAGCGTGACGAACTAGACTAATTTGTAGATAACAACAACTGGTGCTAATGTCAGCAGTCAGTCCCCTAAATAGGTCTTCAAATTGGCGGATCTGTCCAGGGGTATTCCCATGCTAAAAGTCTAACAATGTCTCGGGGGGGGGAAGCGGACTCACGATTGACAGTACTTGACAAAGTAATTTTTTCTTCAACTCCTATAATTATGAAGCGGGAGTCATAAGGTGCATAAAAATGTTGGAGAGTTGCATGGGTAATTTATTGTCCTAAACTTTCCTAGAGTTTTAATCACATATATTTTACTAGGTAACCTGCACACACGCTAATCAGATCCAGTGCAAAATTCTCCCTTTTCAAAGATAATAATCCTCACTTTGAATTGACACGTTCAGAGAAAAGGACTTACTTTTCGGTCCCACATGATTAAAATGTGGTAAACTGATATAATTTCCCCCTCTTTTCCTAAATAAAAATAAAAAATTCAAATAATATATGTTAGTGTAACACATTTTAGTCATGTGCAACCATTGTACATGTTTGAATTAGGTCAATTCAAAGGACTTTTTTCTCTCTCATTGTAGTATCAATAGAAATATGTAGAATATTCTGGCTGTAATTTGCAGTGGTGTAAATTGCATCATACTGAGAATTATTGGCCACATCGCTTAGGGTAGTGAGTCAAAGGGTGGTACCAGTCGCACTAGTGGTATGCGAAAAAAATAAATAAATCACTGCCTAAATACATTTCCGTTGTATTTAACTTTTTAGCACAATATATGCATTTAATTTTTCAGAACTGTTTGATTTAAGGTTTAGGTACAATTTGTATTTAACTTGTATGTGCGATATATTTTAATGAAATCATTATCTCAGTAGTTTTCTTTCTTATTTCCCTACATTTACGTTGTTTAAACTGCGCTTAATGTTACGGCGACTTACAGTAATGTCAAATGTACGTCTCGCGACACTATCAGTGACTTCTCATAATATATATATAAAAAGAATTTTAAAAAACCTGTGCGGTGTTGGTTTCAGTGATCACTTAAATTAAAGTGTGCAGTTCCAGCACGTTAATAATAATGTACTTTTAAAAAAATTGAGGACCGGGACATTGGCTCGATCTCACAATCAAAATGTAATATAATGATAATGCAGTTCTTAGCTGTTTGTGTCAGTTTTGGAGAGCTGGTTAAGTCCTACCTGTGAAATAGGACGCTCTGATGAAAGGATGGAGACTTGCATCTAAGAATGGTAGAGGAAACAATTTAGTCTGCAAACTGTGGACTGGAGGAGAAGAGCAACCTGGAAAACATATACAGAAGTCTGCATGAAAACCTACGGAAATATTGATACCCTTGAAATCATATAATGCAGGGATGTCAAAGTTATGATGTGATGGTTGCCTTCTGAGGGTCACTTGCTTTGCCAAGCGATAGAAACGCACACACTTGCCATTGTGTAATTATACAATGGCCACTCCATCCGATTATTATGTTTTTTTTTTGTTACCAATATATGTGTTTGTTAACGGTGCACGTTTAATGAAAATAACTTCTACCAAACTCATTTGGAGATACCAGCAGTATAATACATATAAGCGATCGTTATACCACATTAATTGTATAAAATATTATTAATAGGACCCTAATAATTAGTAGGTCCTAATGCATAATTCTGTATTTTTACTTGTCAGAAAGTTGAGTGGGAGGAGATTTTGATATTATAGTAAGTAAGTAAATAACTAAACAAACAAAGACGTTATTGTATTGTATAACATATGTTTTACACATATATGTTATATGATAAATGGATATAGAAGCCCTCCCCGGATTTACACATTTTGCAAGCTAAAACTAAAATATACAAACTTGTAGGTTGCAGCGTACAGTGTCGAGCATTCCAAATCCATCAATCCAACAAGTTGCTCACCACTCCTGGTGGACGGTGCCAGTATGGCACTGACGCCGAACTTGAGCCAATTCGAGGCCGGACATGAGGACTGTGGGGAGCCGCCGCCGCCGTGGCCCGGCTGCCCGGAGCACTGAAAGACAGAGCGCGCTGTGCCGGGTCCCGACGCCCGCGGTGAGCTGCCCTGCTGCGGGCTCAGCGAGAGGACGTCCCCGGGGCTCCGCTGTATGTAGCTACACGCCGGTTGGCCTATTCGGAGGAGATCCTCCACACGGTAGCCCGAGGGCGGGGACCGGGGGAGAGGGGTGGCCGGAGCGGCCGGAGGACGCAGCAGGTCCGGGTAGAGCGGATGCGGCAAAGCGCTGCACGGAAACATCATGGCTGGCCCCTGGTGACAACAAACCTGTTGACTCTTGTCTGGAATGTGGGCAAATGACGAACACTGGCTTCGCTGCCACCTGTAGTGTACTACTAGTAGCGACTTCTATTATTTGCACCAACTTTTATAGAAGCGACTTTGGCTCACATGTTCAACTGCCCATCCCATCATCCGAATGGGAATGAGGCTGCGACGAGGTCCGTGAACAGGGATTGGTCAGCACGTCTGTGCTCCTGGCCTGATTGGACTTGCGACGAACAAGAAGGGGACTTTTTTTTTTTTTTTTTTTTTTTTTTTTGCCAATTCCCCTCCTCATTGAAACTTCATGGACTCCAACAATAGTTGGCCCGAGGGGACTTTATATACGATGAGATAGACATCCTTTCAGAAGTAAATGATTTTGGATCCGATATTTTTGAAAAAAAAAAAAAAAAAAAAAAAAAGAATTTTGTGTTTCTATGTTTTTTGGGGTTTTCAAGAAAAAAAACGGTAATAAACCATCATTTGATTTGTCCATCTTAACCATCAACAACGCTTATTATGAGATTTTATTTGCCATATCAAATATTGTGCTGTGTTTTGCCACAACTCTGTTACAGATACCCTAACCCTGAAAAACACATTTTAAAAATATTTCTTTAAACCCTTCACCATGCTCATTTCTATTTGTATACTAATTAAATTGTAATTTTACTCTGACTGGCGGCATGGTGGCCGACTGGTTAGAGCGTCAGCCTCACAGTTCTGAGGTGCGGGGTTCAATCCCCGTCCCCGCCTGTGTGGAGTTTGCATGTTCTCCCCGTGCCTGCGTGGGTTTTCTCCGGGCACTCCGGTTTCCTCCCACATCCCAAAAACATGCATTAATTGGAGACTCTAAATTGCCCGTAGGCATGACTGTGAGTGCGAATGGTTGTTTGTTTCTATGTGCCCTGCGATTGGCTGGCAACCAGTTCAGGGTGTACCCCGCCTCCTGCCCGATGACAGCTGAGATAGGCTCCAGCACGCCCGCGACCCTAGTGAGGAGAAGCGGCTCAGAAAATGGATGGATGGATATTACTCTGACTACAATTGCAAATCATTGCTCATGGTACATGATGTTCAAGAACAAACTTAGCTATATAATAAGAAAAAGAGAAACTTTGATCCTAAAGGTTGAGTTTGCGGTTAAAAAATAAACAACACACTTTCTTGTCATATATGTGAAAACTGTCTATATGACCTGACAGTAGTTTCAAAGGTTTAGAATACATTTTTGTTTGTAGATTGGTTTGCGAATTTTTTCTGCACTCTCATTTCAGAGTAAAATTAGAAATTGAACTGCATACATTTCAATGCAAAAAAACAACTTTGATCCTAAAGGTGGAGTTTGTGGTTAAAAAATAAAATAAAAAGCAACAACACACTTTCTTGTCATATATGTGAAAACTGTCTATATGACCTGACAGTAGTTTCAAAGGTTTAGAATACATTTTTGTTTGTAGATTGGTTTACGAATTTTTTCTGCACTCTCATTTCAGAGTAAAATTAGAAATTGAACTGCATACATTTCAATGCAAAAAAACAACAACTTTGATCCTAAAGGTGGAGTTTGTGGTTAAAAAAAAATAAATAAGCAACAACACACTTTTTGTCATATATGTGAAAACTGTCTATATGACCTGACAGTAGAATATTAAAGTTTCAAAGGTTTAGAATACATTTTTGTTTGCAGATTGGTTTGTGAATTTGTTCTACGGTTTCATTTCAGAGTAAAATTAGAAATTGAACTGCAGACAGTTTCAATGCAAAAAAAAAAAAAAAAAGGGCAGAAAAATTGGGGTGTTTTTTGGTGTGTCCAAAAAATACAACATCAAACCTCTTACATTTCGTGTTTTGCAGCATGCCATCATGAATAAATCATGCTAGCGATAGCAGTAACATTAGTGATCTTGGGGCGTTTCTTTGGGGCGAGATGCGAGGGGGTTGGGAGTGAAGTCAGGCTACATTCTAATCTTACTAGAAGTTTGAAAACTGCAAACGCCACCTTTGTCTTTTTCTGATACGAGCAACATATTGCATTGGGTTGAGTGACACACTCCATTATGGCTGAAAACATTGCAAAATATAAGGGAGGACTTACCATCGGTCTAGCCCAGTAGTTCACAAACGTTTGACACCAAGTACCACCTGAAAAAATTCAATTCGTCATGACCAACATTAACATTCAATACTGTAGTAGACCCAGGTCGTCATCAAAAACAAGGCAAACGTTTTATTCCTAAAAAGTATATTTAAATATCATTGTAAGCCACTGTAACATTATTATAATGTTTTCACATTACATTACATTTAAATATTGGAAAACACAAAAACCATCAGAGAGCACCCGCATACAACTAGTGGTATCCGTAGCGCAATTTGAGAATGACTGGTCTAGCCATTGGAAGAGTAATTAGCTTGATAGTGTAATTTCTGCTGAGTCAGGTTTTAGGAACAGGCTTGCGTGTGGTTAAGAGAAACAAATTCAGAGCATAATTATTACTATTAAAAATAAACGTCTGCGATAAAACAAAAATGTTTCGCTCATTTAAAATGTATTGTATCTGTTAATAATCGGTATGTTATTCCCAACATGTTTGAAGTGGAAGAGGTGTTCGGTGGACAAAGAGCTCTTCAGAAGAGGTGATGTGAGACTTGAGTCATGAGTCCCTGGGGGCATGTGACAAAATGCGTGACTAATGTTATTTCGCTCCATCTATCGTCCGAAATGTCATCATTTAACAAACATTCATTCATTTTCCGTACCGCTTATCCTCACGAGGATATATCCCAGCTGAGTCCGGGGCGAGAGGCAAGGTACACCCTGAACTGGTCGCCAGCCAATCCATTTTAACAAACAGCAAATCTTAATCAGTGCAACTTTTTGGTTTATGATTTAGTTGGATTTTTACTGTTCACACCAACTCTACTGAATTTATAAACTCCTGTTTTGGGTATGACTGATGTAATAATAATGAATATACATTTTAGAAATACTAATGTCAACTTCACCAACAGCTGAAGCTTGAGCATTACATTACTTTATTTTTAAACACATTGTTGCTGTTGGCCTTCGGTGCCTGCAATGAATTTAACTTGTAAAACAGACCAATTCATTATGTACAGTATATCATCCATTGAAAAGCATGGGCGCTAATATATTTCCAAATGTTATATTTTTACAATCTGAAACACAGAGAGAGATAGTTTGTTTATTTATACTAGATCAAAATATAATCTAAATATTAAGGATTTTGTTTTGCATTTGTGAAAAGAGTATTATACCTCTCTATATTTAGATGTGTGAGGTATTGGTAGAGATGAAACATTATTTTATTTTTATAATTTATGTAATTTTTCGGTTAATAGCAAGAGATGGGTATTTATTTGTTTTTTCTTAATTAATTTTTTATATATTTTCTAAAATAATACAAATAAAAAATTATCCCAGTTTAAAACGAATTGTTGGCTTTTATATTAAAATCTGAAACAGAGTAAGAGCAAGAAAGAGAATTGATGATCAATGACCATGTGCGTTAATCATGAAAAGGACCCTATTTTATTTTTTATTATTATTTTAAATAATGTATTTGAATTACAGTATATACAAATATGGTTAAAAGAAATTCTGATAATGTTGCAAATAGCTAAATAAATACAAGAAACACAGCACAATAGCAGTGTTACAATATGTGATGTAATAAGCTGTACAATAAAGGGAAATTAGTGCACGTTTTAGTTAACTGAGAGACATTGATTTTAGTTTTTAAATACAAGTGTAATTTAAGTTCTACACATTACTCATTATGAGGGCATTATGATGAAAGGATCCACTCTTCAACAAAAGGAGCCTATCATTAAATCTGCAGCTGATTTGCTGAGCACCTGACCTGCTGGGAAATGCGACACTTTAACCAAAACTTCTTTCAAAGGGAGAGAACGAGAAATTATTATGTTCAAAGCATTTTATTCCTTCACAAAATCCCTCTTTTGTATTGAAGTAGAGCAGATGGTTCTCTGGGAGGGAAAATGGACATCAGCAGAACTAATTTCTCCTCCTGGGTCGAAAAAACAGAACAGCCTGCTCCTAGATTCTTAACAAACGTAACAGCTGTGAGTGAATTAAACACCAGTCAAGAGTAATTTTAAAGCTCTTAGCTTGTAGACGTCCTCCAACGTTAACCCTCCCCTGTAACTCCCTCAATTGATAACACATGCAAATAAGGTGACACAACTGAGGCTGTCTGTGGGGAGGTAATGGCTGTTTAATACTAATGCCAATGCATTACCACTTGTTTGCTGTTAACAAACAAACACATGGCCAGGGTAACTTGAAGGCTAAATATTACAGGAGACACCTCATGTATTGTCACATTGATGATGGGAAAATATTCTGTATACTCCAATTTTATACAAGTTGCTGAGATTACTGTAAACAAAGCCAATTCATTTTAGTAATAGTTGTGATGCGGGGAAAAAAAACCTGACCTGTAAACATAGGCTAGAGCTGCTCAATTACAACCCCAATTCCAATTAAGTTGGGACATTGTGTTAAACATACATAAAAACAGAATACAATGATTTGCAAATCATGTTCAACCTATATTTAATAGAATACACTAAAGACAAGATATTTAATGTTCACACTGATAAACTTTATTGTTTTTAGCAAATAATCATTAACTTAGAATTTTATGGCTGCAACACGTTCCAAAAAAGATGGGACAGGGTCATGTTTACCACTGTGTTACATCACCTTTTATTTTAACAACATTCAATAAAGGTTTGGGAACTGAGGACACTAATTGTTGAAGCTTTGTTCTTGCTTGATGTACAGCTTCAGCTGTTCAACAGTCCGGGGTCTCCGTTGTCGTATTTTACGCTTCATAATGCGCCACACATTTTCAATGGGAGACAGGTCTGGACTGCAGGCAGGCCAGTCTAGTACCTGCACTCTTTTACTACGAAGCCGCGCTGTTGTAACACGTGCAGAATGTGGTTGGAATGTCTTGCTGAAATAAGCAGGGCCGTCCATGAAAAAGACGTTGCTTGGATGGCAGCATGTTTCTTCAAAACCTGTATGTGCCCATCCATCCATCCATCCATCAATTTTCTCAGCCGCTTATCCTTACAAGGGTCACGGGAGTGCTGCAGCGTATCCCAACAATCATCGGGCAGGAGGCGGGGTACACCCTGAACTGGTTGCCAGCCAATCATAGGGCATACATAAACAAACAACCATTCACACTCACATTCACACCTACGGGCAGTTTAGAGTCTTCAATTAACCTACCATGCATGTTTTTGGGATGTGGGATGAAAACGGACTGCCCGGAGAAAACCCACACAGGCACGGGGAGAACATGCAAACTCCACACAGGCGGGACCGGGGATTGAACCCCGGGCCTCAGAACTGTGAGGCAGACGCTCTAACCAGTCACCCTGTATGTACCTTTCAGCATTAATGCTGCCTTCACAGATGTGTAAGTTATCCGTGCCATTGGCACCAACACAGCCTCATACCATCACAGATGCTGGATTTTGAACTTTGTGTCCATAAAAGTCCGGATGGTTCTTTTCCTCTTTGGCCCGGAGGACACGACGTCCACAATTTCCGAAAACAATTTGAAATGTGGACTCGTCGGACCACAGAACACTTTTCCACTTTGCAACAGTCGATCTTACATGAGTTCAGGCCGAGAGAAGCCGGCGGCGTTTCTGGGTGTTGTTGATAAATGGCTTTTGCTTTGCATAGTAGAGTTTCAAGTTGCACTTATGGATGTAGCGCCAAACTGTATTTACTGACATTGGTTTTCTGAAGTGTTCCTGAGCCCATGTGGTGATATCCTTTACACAGTGATGTCGGTTTTTGATGCAGTGCCGCCTGAGGGATCGAAGGTCATGTGCATTCAATGTTGGCTTTCGGCCTTGCCGCTTACACGTAGTGATTTCTCCAGATTCTCTGAACCTTTTGATGATATTATGGACCGTATATGCTCCTTTTATACCCAATCATGGCACCCACCTGTTCCCAATTAGCCTGTTCACCTGTGGTATTTTCCAAACAGGTGTTTGATGAGCATTCCTCAACTTTCTCAGTCTTTTTTGCCACCTGTCCCAGCTTTTTTGGAACGTGTTGCAGCCATTAAAATCAAAGTTAATGATTATTTGCTAAAACATTAAAGTTTATCAGTTTGAACATTAAATATCTTGTCTTTGTAGTATATTCAATTAAATATAGGTTGAACATGATTTGCAAATCATTGTATTCTGTTTTTATTTATGTTTAACACAACGTCCCAACTTCATTGAAATTGTGGCTGTAGTTGTCACATAGGATTTGTACAATGTAAAATGAAAAAAAAGTGAAATGAAAAAAAAAATAAAAATGAAAATCTTGATCCACAACAGCAATGTTTTAAAAACAGACCTACAGTTGCATGGTGTACGCATTCCAACACAAAAGTCAAGTCACGATACTCTTCAGTATTGCGTAAAGTTACTATCATTATTAAATATATAAATCAAACCAAAATGAACTTGAGTCTCTTCATGAGGCAACAGCTCTGTTTTTTTTTGTAATGCGTAATTCTTCTTTAGTCCATATTAAAATGTTTTGGAGTACTTTATCATGCCCTAAATTTCTGCTTTGTGCTAGCATTACTGATGTGTAGTTATTATTGCATAGGGGAAAACATAACATTTGAGAGGCTTCGTTAATTCAACTAGAGAAGACACCAGTTGGTTTTGTAAATCTTCAAATAACAGTACTTTAGCCTACTAAACCATCTTAATATTGAAGCAGCCAAAACAGGTAAAACTAATATAACTTAGAAATGACACACAACAAAACAATGTAGACCGATAAAAGGAAACTGTAATTAATGCAATGAATATATTGAACTGATTAATACAGTATTATTATTTACTATTGTACTTGCACCGCTAACTAGTGTCTAGAATTTGCGAAAACCCCTCTACTGATAGGGGTTCCCTTGTAGAGCAAAATGGCAATATATATTTTTACCAATTTCAGTCAGTCAAAATCAGTTAATAAATACAGTAAATAAATACTCATGTTTTCTCTTGTTGTGTTTCTTGTACACTCTTGTGCTCTCTCTCTCTCTCTCTAGCTCTCTCTCTCTCTCGCTCTCACTCTCTCTCTGTCCACCAGAGCATCTGTTTCCAGGCGGTGTGGAACAGAGTGGATTAGTGGGGCCCTGGGTGTCGAAGAGCAGCGACAAGCATTAAAACCATATTAACTTTCCATTAAACATCACCTCGCTGTGTAGTGGGTGAGAGAGACAAGCCTGTGAACAAAGCTGCTTAGAGAGCGAGAGAGACACAGACAGAGCGAGAGACGGAGAGAATAGTCCTCCTCAGTGCACCTGTTCCCTCAATTTAATGTGCACTGAAAAAGAAAACCAAGTTCAATGCCTTTGTCAGACACTGGAATGTACATACTGTATAGACTGGGTTTAGTTAATAAGACTCATCATTTTATTTAACGGAAATGAATGTAATTTTTCAACAAACCACAAATTCCACTCAGACTTGATATGATGCATCATGCTATTAAATGATGTGAGGTAAACAGATCTAAGCAATGTTTCAAGAAAAAAAACTCAAAAGGTCTCATTGTGACGACAGTAAACGCTGTTACTCTCTTTGTTATACTGTTTGGACAATATTTTCGTGTTATCCATTGCTCTTTATCTCTCAAAAAATTATATGTTTGTATTGTTTTGAAAGTGTTAAAGAACTTAAAAAAAATAAAGGGCTGTAAATGCTAAAAACATGCCCAAGATTTAATTAAATAGTGTATCTCTATATGGTGGATTTCACTTATCGCGAGGGTGGTCTGGAACGTAACCCCAGCGATGGAGGGTGGATTAATTTATACATTTTATAATGGTCGACAGTGGGTGCACTCATACGTGACACCTGGGGCCGTATTTTCATGACCAGCGTAATTCTGGCGTGGCGGGTGGCGCAACCGTGACTGTAGACCAGCACATCTCGGCAGATCCGAGGGTGGGCAGGCTGCGTCCCTGCGGGTGTGTTTACAGTTGACTTAATTCGCTGCCAATCAAAGTGGCTCTTCTCATTCTCTTTAAATGTGGCAAAATGACAGTCACGATGGTGACATCTCTGTGCGGAAGAGAACGATGCGTAATCGCAGTGATCTGTGTGTGAGTGGAGCATTGTCACTGTTCTTGGCCGGTGTGGCAACAGAGAATGTGAGCGGATACCCTTATTAAATACAGAATTAGCTGGTGATAACTGCTGCCGATTTAAATATGTCCATGGGTCTCGGTATCTGTCTGCTTGCAAATTCACCAAAATCGCGTTAGACCAGCAGTCCACCTTGCGCCAGCAGTTAACCTTGGTCTGAGTCGGCATAAGTTTAAATCGACTTTATGCCACCAAATTGTCACTTCATCAGGCCCATGTCCATGGACACTCCCTCTACTACGCGAGAACTCCCCGCTTGGTACAGACTGATTTGCCAAATTGTCAAACACGAGCAACGAGCTTTGCGCTTGCAGAAAAATGAGGATACGTCAGCATTTGTGTCCCACCAAACAATTATGAAAATAGAGACCCTAAAATTGCATTCGTTGTTTGGTCAGGTGCTGTGCTCAAGCGTAGTACACTTCCCTGGCCCCAGCACAGTAAGAAGCGATGGGATTGGGAACCAAACGTGGACGTTTTCTGACAGTTAATGATAACCACCTGCTTGCATGATAGAAATAAAGAACTCAAAATCATTGTCAAAGTCAAGGCCCACATTACTGCAGTAATGCATGAACATATTCATGGTCATTCAACATTCAGTGGCTGAAACAAGTATTGAACACCTCACCATTTTTCTCACTAAATATATTTGCAAAGGTGCTATTGACATGAAAATTTCATCAGATGTTAGGAACAATCCAAGTAATCCATATATACAAAGAAAGTAGAACAAATAAAATCAGAAATTAAGTTATGTGTAATAATGTAAAATGACATGGGGAAAAGTATTGAACATGCCAACTGATATTTATTTAATACTTTGTACAAAAGCCTTTGTTTGCAATGACAGGTTCAAGACACATCTTGTATGGAGAAACTAGAACATGCATTGCGCTGGTGTGATTCTGGCCCATTCCTCCACACAAGCAGTCTTCAAATCTTGAAGGTTTCGTGGGCTTTTTTTTATGGACCTCGAGTTTCAGTTCTGTCCATAGATTTTCGATTGGATTCAAGTCAGGTGATTTGGCTGGGGTATTTAGCAGGTTTATTATTGTTTTTCTTTGAAACCAATTGAGAGTTTCCTTGGCAGTATGTTTTGGTTCAATATCCTGCTGAAATGTCCACCCTTGTTTCATTTTCATCATCCTCGTAGATGGCAGCAGATTTTTGTCAAGAATGTCTCAGTACATTTGCCCATTCATCCTTCCTTCAATAATGTGAAGTTTACAAGTACCATTTGCTGAAAAGCAGCCCCACACCATAATGTTCCCACCTCCGAACTTCACTGTTGGTATGGTGTTTTTAGGGTGATGTGCAGTGCCATTTCTTCTTCAAACGTGCATTATGGCATCCAAAGAATTAAATGTTGCTCTCAGCAGACCATACCATATTCTCCCAGTATTTAACTGACTTGTCCAAATGTTGTTGAGCAAACTTTAAATGAGCTTTGACATGCTTTTTTTTCCCCCAGCAATGGGGTCTTGCGTGGTGAGCGTGCATACAGGCACTGGCAGCAGAGTACATTACTTACTGTTTTCCTTGTGACAACAGTACCTGTTTTTTTCCCTCCAGGTCTTTTTTAAGCTCTCTACACGTGGTTTGATTATTCTTTGCACTCCTCTGTCAGAAATCTTGTGAAGAGCACCTGATCGAGGCAAATTTATGGTTGGATGATTGGCTTTCCACTTCCATATTATTTCTCAAATCTTTCACCACAATAAAATTGACAAGGAAGTGTTTGCAACCGTTATGTAGTTATAGTACCAAATGCAGCCCTATGGGGAGCACAAGCCAGTGCAAACTGTAGGCCGGTCCCAAGCCTGGATAAATGCAGAGGGTTCTGTCAGGAAGGGCATCCAGCTTAAAACTTTGCCAAACAAATATAAGCGTTCCTCCAAAGAATTCTATACCGGATCGGTCGTTACCCATTTTAACAACGTCCGCCACGTGGATGACACCCGGTTCTTAGGCAGAAAGAGAAGAGGAACGCACAGATACTAAACCTGACAGGAAAAGCTCTGGAGTTGGTTGACATGATGATTAGGAGAAAGGCTGATATATTGTGTGTCCAGGAGAGAAGGTGGAAAGGCAGTAAGGCTAGAAGTTCAGGGGCAGGGTTCAAATTATTTTACCATGGTGTAGATGGGAAGAGAACTGGAGTAGGGTTATTCTAAAGGAAGAGTTATCTAAGAATGTCTTGGAGGTGAAAAGAGTATCAGATCGAGTGGTGAGGATGAAACTTGAAATTGATGGTGTTATGTGTAATATGATTAGTGGCTATGCCCCAGAGGTAGGATGTTCTGGGAGGAGCTAGACGAGGTACAACCCCAATGCCAATGAAGTTGGGACTTTGTGTTAAACATAAAAAAAAACAGAATACAATGATGTGCAAATCAGGTTAAACCTATATTTAATTGAATACACTACAAAGACAATATATTTAATGTTCAAACTGATAAACTTGATTGTTTTTAGCAAATAATCATTAACTTAGAATTTTATGGCTGCAACACTTTCCCAAAAAGATGGGACATGGTCATGTCTACCACTGTGTTACATCACCTTTTCTTTTAACAACATTCAATAAACATTTGGGAACTGAGGACACTAATTGTTAAAGCTTTGTAGGTGGAATTCTTTCCCATTCTTGCTTGATGTACAGCTTCAGCTGTTTAACAGTCCATTGTCGTATTTTGCGCTTCATGATGCGCCACACATTTTCAATGGGAGACAGGTCTTGACTGCAGGCAGGCCAGTCTAGTACCCACACTCTTTTACTATGAAGCCACGCTGTTGTAGAAGGTGCAGAATGTGGTTTGGCATTGTCTTGCTGAAATAAGCAGGGGCGTCCATGAAAAAGACGTTGCTTGGATGGCAGCATTTGTTTCTCCAAAACCTGTATGTACCTTTCAACATTAATGGTGCCTTCACAGATGTATAAGTTACCCATGCCTTAGGCACTAACACAGCCCCATACCATCACAGATGCGGAGGTGAGACAAGCTCTCAGTGGACAGGTGGAGCTTCCAGAAGACTGGACCACCAGCCAGCCAGAATGATCAGAGACAGGCAGGAGAGTACTTGTTGGATCTTCTGTTAGGAAATGAGAGAGGGAGACTTGGTGGTGGAACCTCAAAGTACAGGAAATCATACAAGAGGTAAGCTAAGAAGAGGTGGGACACTGAGATGACCGAGGAGAGGTGAAAGGAATACATGGAGATATGACGTAGGGCGAAGGTTAAGGTGGCAAAGCCCAAACAAGAGGCACATGATGACATGTATGCCAGGTTGGACACTAAAGAAAGAGAAAAAGAGCTATCCAGGTTGGCCAGACAGAGGGATAGAGAGGGGAAGGATGTGTAGCAGGCTAGGGTGATTAAGGATAGAGATGGAAATGTGTTGAATATGTGCCTGTAGTGTGCTGGATAGATGAAAAGAATACTTTGAGGACTTGATGAATGACGACAATGAGAGAGAAGGAACAGTAGAAGAGGCAAGTGTGGTGGACAAGGAATTGTCAATAATGAGTGAGGGGTAAGTTAGAAAGGCACTAAAGAAGATGAAAAATGGAAAGGCAGTTGATCCCGATGACATTCCTGTGGAGGTATCGAAACATCTAGGAGTTGTGGCTGTGGAGTTTTTGACCAGTTTCTTCAACAGAATTCTAGCAGGTGAAATAATGCCGAAGGAATGGAGGAAAAGTGTGCTGGTGCCCATTTTTAAGAAAAAGGGTGATGTGCAGAGCTGTGGGAACGATAGAAGAATAAAGTTGATGAGCCACACAATGAAGTTATGGGAATGAGGAGTGGGGGAGAGACTCAGGACAGATGTATTTGCGAGCAACAGTATGTTTTCATGCCTATAAAGAGTACCACAGATGCATTATTTGCCTTGAGGGTGTTGATGGAGATGTACAGAGAAGGTCAGAAGGAGCTACATTGTGTCTTTGTAGCTCAAGAGAAAGCCTATGACAGAGTACCCAGAGAGGAACTGTAGTACTGCATCCGGAAGTCTGGAGTGGCAGAGAAGTATGTTAGAAGAATACAGGACATGTATGAGAGCAGCAGAATTGTGGTGAGGTGTGCTGTAGGTGCGGGAGAGGAATTTAAGGTGGAGGTGGGACTGAATCAGGGATCAGCCCTAAGCCCCTTCCGGTTTGCAGTGGTGATGGATAGGCTGACAGATGAAGTTAGACTGGAATCCCCATGGACCATGATGTTCCCAGATGATGTGATCTGCAGTGAAAGCAGGGAGCAGGTGGAGGAACAGTTAAAAGTCGGAGGCATCCACTAAAGGAAAGGAATTAAAATTAGCCGAAGCAAGACAGAATATACTGTCCAGACCCTTTCCAAAAAAAATAAAAAATAGAATATCATGGAAAAGTTTTCCATAATATTTCCATAATTCCATTCAAAAAGTTCAACTTTCATAGATTGTAGATTCAGGGCCCACAATTTAAACAATTTCAAGTATTTATTTGTTTATTTTTACATAATTTGGGTTTCCAGTTCATAAAACCCACGAAATCAGGAATAAATTAAAAAAAAAAATAGAATACAGAAAAGAAATCACCAATTAGTTCTCAGTTTAAAAAAAAAAAAAAGAAATTAGGGTCACATTAAATCAATCAAAATATGGTACTTTCAAAACGATATGTTAATCTTCAGTACTGGGAATCCCTTTGCTTTAATCACTGCCTCGATGCACTGTGGCATTGAATCAATCAGCCAGTGGCATTGCCTGGGAATTATAGAAGCCCAGATTTCTTGATGCTTGTTGTCAGTTCTTTGTTTTTCCATCTCGTGCCCCTCATTTTCCTCTTGATAATACCCCATAGATTCTCAATGAGGTTTAGATCCGATGAGTTGGCTGGCCAGTCAAGCATTATGATGGCATTGGCATCAAACCATGTTTTGGTACTTCTGGCGGTATGGGAAGGGGCCTGGTCTTGCTGGAAGATGAAATCTGCATCTCCATACAGATCCTCAGCAGAAGGAATCAGTATCAGAATCAGAATCATCTTTATTTGCCAAGTATGTCCAAAAAACACACAAGGAAAATGTCTCCGGTAGTTGGAGCCGCTCTAGTACGACAACAGACAGTCAATTGACAGAGAACACTTTTGAGACATAAAGACATTTACAAAAAAAAAACAGTCACTGAGCAATAAAGGGTTAATAGTTGTCTGGTAATGCCGGTACTTTTTTTAATTTTTATTTTGACAATTGTGCAAAAGATGCAGAGTGCTCTAGCACTTAGAGCAGTTCGAATGACTAATATTGCAATAGTCCGAGACTTCAAGGAGTGTATGCAGTTTAAAGTGACGAGTAGCGCGATAATCTGGGACAATGTTGGTTGTGCAAATGTTGCAGATACTCCTCAATCAGTGTGCAAATGGAGCAGATGCTACTATGGCATGAGTGGCCAGTATCGGTCAACAACAGATATGCAAATAGAACTCAAGTCAAAAAAATTGCCAGCATGTTGCAATAGAATTGTAGGTTAGGTGTTTAAGAAGTTGATCGCAAGAGGGAAGAAGCTGTTGGAATGTCTGCTAGTTCTAGTTTGCATTGATCGGTAGCGCCTACCTGAGGGAAAGCGCTGGAAGAGCTGGTGACTGGGATGTGGAGGGTCCTTGTGGAGGGTCTTAGTTCTGGCAGCGTGCAAGTCCTCAGGGGAGAGTAGGGGGGTACCGGCAATCCTTTCAGCAGTTTTGATTATCCGTTGCAGTCGGATTTTGTCCTTTTTTTGTCCAATCAAAACTGCTGAAATGATTGTCGGTAACCCCCCACCCACCCTTGAGGACTTGCACGCTGCCAGAACTAAGACAAGAGCGTGCAAAATCCTCTCGGACCCTCCGCATCCTGGTCACCAGCTCTTCCAGCGCTTTCCCTCAGGTAGGCGCTACCGATCAATGCAAACTAGAACTAGTAGACTTTCCAACAGCTTCTTCCCTCTTGAAATCAACTTCTTTAACAGCTAACCTACAATTCCATTGCAACATGCTACACTATTTGCATATCTGTTGTTGACCAATACTGGCCACTCATGCCATAGTAGCATCTGCTCCATTTGCACACTGATTGAGGAGTATCTGCAACATTTGCTCAACCAACATTGTCCCAGATTATCGCACTACTCGTCACTTCAAACCGCATACACTCCTTGAAGTCTCGGCGCCCTTTGCACAATGGTCATTGCACCGGACTATTGCAATGTTAGTCATTCGAACTGCTCTAAGTGCTAGAGGACTCTGCATCCTTTTGCACAATTGTCAAAAATAAATAAATAAATACACCAGCATTACCAGATAACTAGCAACCCTTTACTGCTCAGTGACTTTTTTTTTTTTGTCAATGTCTTTATGTCTCAAAAGTGTTCTCTGTCAATTGACTGTCTGTTGTCGTACTAGAGCGGCTCCAACGACCGGAGACATTTTCCTTGTGTGTTTTTTGGACATACTTGGCAAATAAAGATGATTCTGATTCTGACTGTTTTTCCAACTTTGCTGCATAGTTCCTCTTTGCAATGTTAATTCCTTTAGTCAGCAGGTTTCTAGCGTGATTATACACGGCCCTGTCCCCGCTCTGATATGCGTCCTCCTTAGCTTGGCGAAGCTGCTTATGTTTGGCAGTGAACCACGGCTTGTTGTTGTTGAATGTGCGAAATGACTTTGTTGGTACACACACATCTTCACAGAAACTGATATAGGATGTGACAGTGTCCGTATATTCATCCAGGCTGCCAGCTGAATTTTCAAAGACACTCCAGTCTGTGCAGTCTGAACATCTTTGAAGTTCCATCTTTGCTTCATTGGTCCACTTTTTCACTGTTTTCACTGTAGCCTTCGTGCATTTAAGTTCTTGCCTGTACATCGGTATTAAGTGAATTAAGCAGTGATCAGACGAGCCCAGGGCGGCACGAGGTATAGAACGGTATGCGTTTTTTTCATGAAGTCCTCTAAAACATTCTGGTAGACTGTTGCGGTGACCTTGGATTTAAGAAAGCAGAGTTTACCAACACTTGCACTGGACATTGCACCCCATGACTGACTGTGGATATTTCACACTGGACCTCAAACAGCTTGGGTTCTATTCTTCACCAGTCTTCCTCCAAACCCTTGGACCTTGATTCCCAAATGAAAGTCACACTTTACTTTCATTGGAAAAGAGGACCTTGGACCACTGGCCAACAATCCAGTCCTTCTTCTCCTTGGTCCAGTTGAGACCCTTCCTACGTTGGCTCAGGCTCAGAAGTGGCTTGACCCGAGGAACCCGACAGTTGTAGCCCATCTCCTGGATGCGTCTGAATGTGGTGGTTTTTGAAGCTGTGACTCCCGCCTCATTCCACTCTTTCTGGATCTCTGCTAGATTCTTGAATCTTCTCCGTTTGATAATTCGGTCATCTCTTTTCCTGGTGCACCTTCTCCTGCCACATTTTGTCCTTCCACTAGATGTTCCATTAATATGCTTGGACACAGAACTCTGTGAACAGCCAGCCTCCTTAGCTATTAACTTTTGTGGCTTACCCATCATCAATGATGGTCTTCTGGCCAGTTGTCAAGTCTGCAGTCTTCCGCATATTGAACTCAACTGAGACAATTGAACCAAACTGAAGCAACTTAATGACACCTAGGGAAACCTGTGCAGGTGCAGATTAGTGTGTGACACTCAGTTTAAAACATTTATAGCCTACAGAATTTGGGCTAATTTCTTCACATCATTCTAAAACCAAATTATGTAAAAATAAACAAATAAATACTTGAAATTGTTTAAATTGTGGGCGCTGAATCCATAATCTATGAAAGTTTAACTTTTTGAATAGAATTATGGAAGTAAATAAACATTTCCATGATAATCTTTTTTTTTTTTTTTTTTGGAAATGGTCTGTATTTGCATGAATGAGAGGGGTGGAGGGGGAAGAGTGAGGCTACAGGGAGCAGAGATAGCGAGGGTGGTCAATGGAATGGAATACTTGTGGTCAATAATCCAGAGCAATGGTGAGTGTGATAAAGAAGTGAAAAAAATGGGTCCAACCAGATTGGAACGGGTGGAGGAAGGTGTCAGGTGTGTTATGTGACAGTCTCTGCTAGGATGAAGGGCAAAGTTTATAAGATAGTGGTGTGATGTACGAATTTGAGACAGTGGCACTGAAGAGACAACAGGAAGCAGAGCTAGAGGTGGCAGAAATGAAGATGTTGAAGTTCTCTCTGGGAGTGACCAGGTTGGATAGGATTAGAAATGAGCTCATCATAGGGACAGCCAATGTTCGATTTTTTGGAAACAAAGTTAGAGCAGACTTTGATGGTTTGGACAGGTCCAGAGGAGAGATAGTGAGTATATTGGTAGAAGGATGATGAGGATGGAGCTGCCAGGCAAGAGAGCTAGAGCAAGACCAAAGAAAAGGTTGATCGATGTATTAAGGTACGACATGAGGACAGTTGGTGTTGGAGAGGAGGATGCAGAAGGTAGGCTTACATGGAAAAGGATGACACGCTGTGGCGACCCCTAACGGGAAAAGCCGAAAGAAAAATATGTAGTTATAGTACCAAATAAGTGAACAGTTAAGAATAATAATAATAACAATAATAATAATAATAACAACAACTTTTATTTGCAATCCACTTTACATTTAAAAGGAATCGCAAAGTGCTATAGAGATTTTAAAAACAGTATAACAAGCATTCGGAGTTATAGAAACAGCACATTAGGGGTGAAAAGAATTCAAGCAGATTTAAAGCCTTCTTTATACGGCAACCGTGCTGACGTCACTGTGGCTATCCCGCGCACAGTTTGCCTTTATACTCGAGCGAGCGCAATCCACGTGCGCTGTTTTAAAAATGTGCCCCAGTTCTCCTGTTGCTGCGGCTGATATTGGCTAGGACACCACAGGGTGGAGTTTCCTCTGCCTTTTATGGCCAATTCTGGTAGCCGTTTTTACTTTCTGGAACAAGGAACAAAGCAACAACAATGGCAACCGTGGAACAGTGCCTGCTAGAACAAATGGACCTAGATGACTAGATGATGTGTTTAATTATATTGCAAAATTGATCAAGAAGGCGGCGGCGTAGGTGGTATGTGCGTCTGAGTACGTCATCACAGCATGTGCCTAAAACGGACTAAACATGAGAGATGATCTCCGTGGCATTCTGCATGTGGCGACAATTTGTGCTGCGTGTACGTCGAGTGTCGGATAGGGGCCCCACAGCGCAATGCGTCGGTCACGTGATGCAATGTGGGTGCTGCCACCCGCACAAGCGCGGGAGTTAAATACTCCTTAAAAGAGCTACAGAGACTTTAAAAACAACATTAAAAGCATTCATAATAACAGCAATTAGCTGGTAAGGGTAAAATCACACTTAGGAGCTTGGGGTTAAGAGTGCTGTTTTAAGTTAGTAAGCGTTTTCAAATAAAAAAGGACTCAAGGACTCAGGAAGGGAATTCCAAAGAAGTGTGAGTTATGACTGGAACCACTTGAGGATGGTGCCAGAGATTCCAACAAATGACTGGAGTCGTTGCAGGAGGATACGGACTCATGGCTGCTGACCAAGGTGAGCCTTCACTCCTTCAAGCTCTTAGACCTCGCCGCTGCTTTCGATGCAGTGGACCATCGTATCCTCCCTAACTTAAAACAGCACTCTTAACCCCAAGCTCCAATCCTTACGAGGTAACCCTCGTAACCCTCGAGATGGGTCGATAATTTGCTTGATATCCGGGTTATCCGACCCCGTTTTTTTCAGGTTGGGGCGAATATGGGCATTTTCTAGCAGCGAGGTAGCATGACCACTATGAAGAGAACTGTTTATTATGGCAGTGATGATTGGGCTAATGGCTGTGACATTTTCCTGAAGCAAGGCTCTAGGGAATCAGAATCAGAACCAGAATCAGCTTTATTGCCCAAGTATATTACAAGACATACAATGACTTTGTCTCCAGTAGTTGGAGCCACTTTAGTATGACAAAAAACAGCCACTATGACAAAATGGCATTGTGCAAATGATGCAGTCCTCAAGCAATTTAGAGCAATATAAAGTGATTAATAGTGCAATGATCTGGTGCAGTTATGATTGTCCAAATGTTGCAGAGTTCTGGCCAGTCGTAATCAACAACAGAATACAAATAGTGCAGTATGATGAAACAGTGAGTGCACGAATAATGTAGAAGTGTCCTAACAGAGATGTGCAAAATTGGCAGCATGTTACAATGAAATTGTCCACTGTCACCTGTTTAAGAGGTTGATGGAAAAAGCTGTTGGAATGTCTGCTGGTTTTAGTTTGCATTATTCGATAGTGCCAACCTGAGGGAAGGAGCTGGAATAGGTGGTGACCATGATGTGGAGGGTCCAAGAGGATTTTCAATGCCCTTGTCTTAGTATTGGCAGCGTCCAAGTCCTCAAGAGGGGGTAAGTCGCGATCGATAATTTTTTTCACATCTTTTGAAGGCACCATTAATGCTGAAAGGTACATACAGGGTTTGGAGAAACATATGCTGCCATCCAAGCTTTTTCATGGACACCCCTGCTTATTTCAGCAGGACAATGCCAAACCACATTCTGCATGTGTTACAACAGTGTGGCTTCGTAGTAAAAGAGTGCGGGTACTAGACTGGCCTGCCTCCAGTCCAGCCCTGTCTCCCATTAAAAATGTGTAATGCATTATGAAGCGTAAAATATGACAATGGAGACCCCGAACTGTTGAACAGCTGAAGCTGTCCATCAAGCAAGAATCGGAAAGAATTCCACCTACAAAGCTTCAACAATTAGTGTCCTTAGTTCCCAAACATTTATTGAATGTTGTTGTAAGAAAAGGTGATGTAACACAATAATAAACATGACCCCGTCCCAGCTTTTTTAGAACGTGCTGCAGCCATAAAATTCCAAGTTAATGATTTGCTAAAAACAATGAAGTTTATCAGTTTGAACATTAATTATCTTGTCTTGGCGGCACGGTGGACGACTGGTTAGAGCGTCTTCCTCACAGTTCTGAGGACCGGGGTTCAATCCCCGGCCCCGCCTGTGTGGAGTTTGCATATTCTCCCCGTGCCTGCTTGGGTTTTCTCCGGGCACTCCAGTTTCCTCCCACATTCCCAAAACATGCATGGTAGGTAAATTGACCACTCTAAATTGCCCGTAGGTGTGAATGTGAGTACGAATGGTGGTTTGTTTGTATGTGCCCTGCGATTGGCTGGCAACCAGTTCAGGGTGTACCCCGCCTCATGCCCGATGATAGCTGGGATAGGCTCCAGCACGCCGCGACCTTAGTGTGGAGAAGCAGCTCAGAAAATGGATGGATGGATATCTTGTCTTTGTAGTGTATTCAATTAAATATAGGTTGAACATGATTTGCAAATCATTGTATTCTGTTTTTATTTATGTTTAACACAACGTCCCAACTTCATTGGAATTGGGGTTGTAAAAGCTAGCCACGCGAGGATGTCAGGACAAGCGGTTATCATCAGTCATGAATACGTTCACTGCGTAGTACGTTGTTCTTTGCGCGGACAAATCACTCATTGTACGAGTTCGCAGTGCACTTCCCCATGAATCACTCATGGCAGAACAGTTCACTCCATATGTACTAGTAGGTTGCTCCTTAGCGGCGCGCAAACAAAGAAGTTCAAAAAACTAATCACTCTTGGCTAACAGTACATTCAGTTCCCTTCAGCACATTCAGTTCAATAGTACATTCAGCTTGTCCCTCCGCCGGCTGCGAAGTGCTGGCTGATGCTGGCTCCTCATTGGTCATTTGCCGAAGTGAGTGACAACGGCGTATCCCAGATCACATGGCAGTATGTTTAGTGAAGTCCTGCCCCCACCTGCATGCTGGCTGCTCTTTGGTCATTCGCTGAAGATTCAGAAGTGAGTGAAGGCTTCTTGATACTCGCGCAGGCGGCGACAGCGCTAATGTCACTGCGGCTATCCCGCGCACAGTTTGCCTTTATACTTGAGCGCAACTCATGCACGTTGTTTTGAAAATGTGCTGCACTTCTCCAAGTCGGGGGGTGTCGCTACAGCTGGTATTTGCTAGGACACCACATGGTGGAGTTTCCTCTGCATTTTATGGCCAATTCCGGAAGCCGTTTTTTACTTTTTGGAATGAAGGGAATATAGAATACTTTATATTCTAATATGTAATTCTAACTAGTTTGGAAGAGGATGTGTATTGCAGTATAATCAGAAAAGGGGGTAGGAGTTTTATTGCAGGAAAAAAAAAAACATCGGGGGGTATTTGAAGACAATAAGAAACAGATGTCAAGGAAGAAAGGAACTGCGGGAAGCAACTATAAACATTGAATGCAGGAATGTGGGCCGGAGTCTGCAGGCAACATCTGCAGGCGACACCTGGAGGCGACGTCTGGAGCCAGATCAGATGGTCATCATTCTGCCGAACAACGATGACGTCAGATTACGGACCAATCAGACGACAGCGATTCCATACTGGCCCGTTTGAAACATTGTATAAGTCTGGGGTAGAATCAGATAGTTTTTCATTGTTGTGAACGAAGTTCTTTCACGAAAACGAGCACGCTTGGAACCACGGGAGTAATAGGAGATTTTAAAACACAGGTTCCTTCAGATGGTGACCCTGATGTGATCCTGGAAGAACATTAGATAAAAAGACAGAGGAGCGGACAGGAATTCAGTTGGACTGCAAATCTCCCCGGTGCACCGAAATAAAAAAGGTGAGCAGAAGCCTGTTTGATTATATCACGAATTCTGCGCATTGGAAATTACGAAATTTGGGAGACTTGTGGTACAGTTGTTTTGTTGTCAATAGTTAATAAGACGTTGTGTTGTTAAAATTGCATAATTAAAAGTCAGGGTAACAAGGTACCTGACAGACCAGGATCAGAGAAAATCCTGGAAGTAGGGTAACAAGGTACCTACTAGACTGACTTGAAATCGGACGCGGTTTCAAATTGTAACTTTTCGCTAGACGGGGATTTTGGGACCCCCAAAAACCGATTTAGAAAAAGTTGAGTGTGCCACCAAAACTCGGGGTTGTGAATTGGACAGTCGAGTGTAGAGGTAATGAATGTAAGTTGTTTCATGTAACAGAGAGGTTATTCTGAAAGGGGGGGAAAAGAGGAAGGAAAAGTTGGATGCTGCAGGATGGAGAGAGAAAAGAGATTTGAATAAGAAAATAGAAGAGAATGAAAAAATGGAGGAGAAAAATGTATGAGATTTGTCTGGTGTGCCCTGCCATGGCAGCTGTTCAGCGGAAAAAAAGAGCGACAAATTCCCCCGCTAAATACAATTTACGGACCTTCCCGAAAACGGCCCCAGTGACGTCACATTGCTGCTCAAATGGCAGACCAATTGTAGAGTGGAAATAAAACTCCTATCAATTCCGCACAAGCCCGCATCCAAAAAGGTGGGTAAATATACAAAAATTGTCTTTAAAAGATTTTGAGTTTTTACAGAAACGACTGCCCGGACTGGCAACTGGCGGTGAAATGTGGATTCAAGCGCTGAAGAGGTTGATGGAAGGCATGAGCCTGGCGTGTGGTGACATAGTGAGATTGATACGCGCCTGTTGCATTTCGGTTCACCAATCGGATGATATTTTGACATGATTCCCGTCCTCTTCCCCAACAGTGCCGAAGCTTCCGGACTTCAAACCTCTCATGGATCCCAGTTCTCACTTCGAAAATTGTATAAGTATTTGGACAGATAAGACCGGGTCTCATCCCTCCCGTTTAAGGGAGGCAAATGTTATTTATAGAATAGTTTTACTTGACACCTTGCCAGTTGAAGTTAGGACTGAACTTTTAAAGACCCTGACCTCATGAAAGGGGGAGATAGCTTCTTTAATTGTCATGTGTCACACCATTTGAAACTTTTTTGTCGACAGACAACACAAATCATCAGATGAGGTAAAGGACATGCAGGAACAACTTTTGAAGCTACAATTGGCCCAGGCCCGTATAGTGGCCATTAAAAAATAAATAAATACAAAATAAAAATGGAAGCAGAAAAACAGATGTGGATGGCGCAGGGGTCAACGAGGAGACGAGGCGGGAGTCGTGACAGAGTACACCAACGGAGGCAGGGGAAGCCTTGCCGACCTCCAACGGACCAAGCCTGCTTCAATGGTGGTCAGTATGGACACTGACGATCGCCAATGTACTGTTTACCCAATGATTCAACAGCGACCTCCAGTGGAACCCGAAGAGGCCACACCTCAAAGAGGAGGCTACAAAGCTTCACGAGGGAGAGGTGGGCGCGGCCCGGCAACAGCATCCGCAGCAGGCTGCACAGTAACAAGAGCCATCTCGCCAGTACTACTGCGATGAAGACTGGTCCGAATGCCCAATGAGCCCGGCGCCAGGGGACGGAGGAAAGGCAGAGCCTCTTAACCCCGCTAAGGGAAGACGACCACCTGAATGAGCTTTGCAGGAGTGCCCATGAGTCTGCCGATTACGACACCATTAAAGACTGAAATTGCTGGACAGACACATGAACATCAGTTTGTCCTGATGAAAGGGAGGGACTCCAGTGAATCTGATGGGCAGAGATCTGCTTATCTAAACCAGGGCTACCATCCTTTGTAGCCCGGACGGACTGACGATACGGTTGCCCGATGGGACTGATGAACTGAGAGTGGAAAATTGTCCACTGCATGGAACATGGTACAACATGAACTTCCGGAAGCGACCGCTGCAGAAACCAAGGAGGGAGGAGGCGTCAACTCGGCCTTCCTGCGGTGGAAGCCCTGAATCGACTCTCTTGCCTCCTAAAGCCCTCCGATCGATCCCCTCCATCTCACACTGTACTATGATAAAAATGACGATTTGGTTTACAGAGAAGCTTTTGAGCCAATACAGGAGGAAAACTGGATGCTCAATAGTAAAGGTATTTACATAGGGAAGCAAGGTGTGGCAGCTGCCTCCACCTTGACGCCAGAGCAGAGTGAGTGGTTTATGATGAGTTTGACATCTTTTCCACACTTTTTCACTTGCACTTGCACTTGGTCATGAAGCCTGAGAACTGGGACCCATAGTAGGAAAATGCCATTTGGCAAATGATTGGCAACAAGATCAAATACCCAATGTGTTGTACTCTCCTAGTACTGAATGGTTTTGTATTCAAGGTACCATGGTGGACGGAGGGGTGTTGGAGCATGTGACTTTAGCGCGATTCCATGGTAGAGAGCTCTCGTACCACGAGGACGCCGCGCAGCTGTTGAGCTCGCTGCCGGACTCACTGTGGTCCGAGGGGTCTGTGTACATCCGTGACTCCGGTAACATTCGAGGTAGACCCGACTGCTTTTGTTAACGTGCCGTAGTATCCTTGTAAACAAGAGGCCGTAGAAGATATCGCGGAAACCCAAATTCTGAGATCCCAACGCTTTGGTCCATAAATTATGTTATGAAACCCTCCGCTCAAGCTGCAGAACTGCTGGCCATTTGCAGGGCACTGGAGGTATCTGAAAGTCAGAGTGTTACTATTTATTAATGGTGCTGAAAAAAGTAGCAGACTAATAAATGGATGCTGAAGGAAAATATGTTGTTAAACATGATCAGTTAATTGACTTTCTCCCTGCATTAACAGTTGATGTGGTGCGCGACCTCCAGGAGGCGGCGCCAGTCGAAGACAAGCGTAAGTGGCAAGAGAGAGGTGCTGAGTATGATGACAAGAAGAAGCTGTGCTTTGGCCCGAAAAGAGGACCTAGGAGACTGGTGTTACCTGCAGGAAAGTTCATGCGGTTAATGGTTGAGGAAGCACAGCTCTGACACATGAAAGTTATGTGTCAATGCTGAACAAGCTGCGCTTTTGGTGGCACCCTGATCTTCTGCGTAAGGTAAAAGATTTTTGTGTTTTTGTGATATATGTCAAGATGATGTTTTCCCTACAATGAAGAGGGAATTGCAACACACTGAGATGCCCGCATTTGTGATGTAGTAATGGACCGAACCGACAATGGTGGTCCCATTCCAAAGCATTAATGATTGTCGACACTTTTCTGGATGGCCCAAAGGCTATCCTTATGCAAAAGAAAACGTGCCGTCTGTCGACAAAGCACTGGTTAACCATTATATTCCGACGTATGAGTTTCCACGAGTAATCAGATCGGACAAGTGATTCTACTTGTCCCAAACATGTCCTGCGCAGGCCTCTTTTGAAAAAAAACGTGGACTAAGTGTGAATGGTATAAATATTCTATGCGATACGTTTTATAAATTGTGTACACAATATAAAGTAAACCTTAGAACTTCGATGAATAAAATTATATGACTATATATTTAAAAAGTTATAAAGCGCTTCAAAGGGTACCCATTATATTTATTAACTAAATAAATAAGGCATACATATTGTATGTATAAATAGGTATGCATATGATATTCTGGAAAATAAATTAAATAATAGATAAATTAAGACGTGTGCCTGGCGGATGTGCTCAAGCAAGAGTGGCATCGTGATTTTCTATTTCCGGGTCAGCAGAGCGGACCAGAGCGGCTCTGCGTGCCTGGGATAAAAGCCTGAAAACAGTACGGGAGGTTTTTTGGGGTAAGAAAACGCTTCGGAGTTTGAATAAATTACGTGCAAGTTGCTATCTGAGCTGGTTAATGGGATTTGATATATTGCTTAGAGTGTGGCGGCGCGGTGTAGGGCTGGTTGGAGCGTCTGCCTCGCAGTTCTGGGGACTGGGGTTCGGTCCCTGGCCCCGCCTGTGTGGAGTTTGCATGTTCTTAATGTGCCTGCGTGGGTTTTCTCTGGGCACTCCGGTTTTCTCCCACATCCCAAAAACATGCATGGTAGATAAATTGGAGACTCTAAATTCCCTGTAGGTGTGACTGTGAGTGTGAGTGGCTGTTTGTTTGTTGTTGTTTATTTTTTTACACAGGTCAACTAAAGACATCCTTACAATATTTAGTTGATACAGTTTAGTGACTATTAATACAGCATAGCGAATGCAACTCTTTTCATTCACAGAAGTGAAGGAAACGCCATATGCCAGAGGCGTCAAGTTGGGTTGCTACTTATGGTACATACGTCATGAGACTGTGCCTAATTTGCATCATGTACAAGGAGAATGTGTGGAGTACATGTTTTTGAGAATGGCTAATATGGTATGAGGATTAATCTGTTTGATTGTCTCCCCAGATTCAACACTAGAGTAGAGAGGACAAAGAGGATTTTTCCATCAGTCTGGCAAGTCAATTTTGAGGAGGTTTATTTATTTGCATTCTGTCTCCTAAGTCAGGATGATTACAACAATTTGTGGACAAGCGGAGAACTACTTTTTGAGCAAAAGGGTAATTGTGAAGCACCAAATACAAATTAAGTCTTATTGAGGAAATAGCAAACAGAATAATCTGGGATGTCCTTCTGAGACCCAGAGCTCTGAAATTCGCAGGGAAGGGGCACCAAATGGTTTATGACAGGACACAGGCGTCCTCAGCTGGGGGGGGGGAAGGGGGGGGGGGGACGGTTACCTTTACGACGAGCGTGTGTGAGTTTTACGAGTTTATGGTATTGCAAGGGCCAGGGAGATTTACAATAGGATCGTTTAATTTATGCAATGGATAGAAGCCTGGTCTGTAGTGGTTTAGGTGTTATGGTTCAACCAATAAGTGTGCTGTGTTCAGTTTTGTCTGTGTGGTGTATGTGAGAGGACATTCACTCCTGGGTCCAGATTAATGTTATTGTCTGTGAAGTCTCGCTTGTCATGTCATGTTAATTGTTTATGTTTTGTGTTTAATGTTTGTGTCGTCTTGGAGCAATACTGAGCTGGCTGACAGGAGTAATGAAGGATGTGATCACATGAATCAGAATCAGAATCAGAATCATCTTTATTTGCTAAGTATGTCCAAAACACACAAGGAATTTGTCTCCGGTAGTTGGAGCTGCTCTAGTACAATTTACAGTCAATTTACAGAACACTTTGGAGACATAAAGACATTGACAAAAAACAATTGTGCAAAAAGATGCAGAGTCCTCTAGCACTTAGAGCAGTTCGAATGACTAATATTGCAATAGTCCGGTGCAATGACCATTGTGCAAAGGGCGCTGAGACTTCAAGGAGTGTATGCGGTTTAAAGTGACGAGTAGTGGGAATTCCAATTGGCATCCAGGTCGGTGGGGTCTTCATCTTCTTCCCAAGCATTTCCGCCCACATTGAAGCCGCTGACCATACGGCGGAAACGGTTCAAGCTGCCCCACTAGTCACGCTCCCATGTGAAATCCGCCATTTGAGTGAGTTCCTGCTCAGAGAGGGGCTTAATCACTGTGGGAGCTATCATAGAGACCAATGCACAAGTGCCTGTCCATTCCCGGGCAGGAAGTCCCACAACAAACCATCTCCACACATCCACCACAAATCAGACCTCATTTTACTTAATCGGGCCGCATCATAATATTCAATGAAAAGCGTGAAATTACAAAAGTGTGGATCTAGGTGGCCCATTGATCGGGAAAGTTTGTTATTTGGGCCCAAAGTTACCTTCCTCTTATTTTGTGTGATACAGGGAAGAGAAGGGACCATATTGACATCATAGAGGGGAGCACCTTTCACCTTAGTCAGAGGATAAACCTGATCCCAGTGCTGGCACTCACCCTCCAGGTTGTCATTACTCATCAGCTGGTAGGCACAGGTCAATTTGAACTTAGTTGCAGCAGTATAATTCTCCTGGACCACAGGGTTTACAATCCAATTTAGGTTATTCATCGTAGCACAAACAAGACAGTCTTTTTGATAGATTTTGACTGCGTCCCTACCTTCCATAGTAATTTCCTTAAACCAATAATTACCTAGATTAATTCCTGCCGCCCGTCCCTTCGCCTTTTGTACCACATGACTGTTTACCGCTCCTTTGACCAAGTCATTATTCAGGTCATATCCTGTCACTTTAGAGGTTTGAAAAACCACTGGATCCTCATTTTTTGAAGCTGGTACTTTAGCAAATCTTCTCATTATCGGACTAGATGAACTTTCTTTAGGTCGTATCCAATTAATAATAATCTGTCCTAGTGGATCAGCCCCCGAGACATCTATACCCAAGGTCAAGACTGTAAAGGTAGCTACTGGTTTGCCCTACTCTCTCCACGGGGTGCTAGTTATATCACACAAGGTCAACAACACGCGATGTCGGTCCCTCGGGGTTAATGAGTGCATACTACCTCTTTCCAATTTGATCTTGTCCTTCCACCGCCAATTTCTGATCTTCGTCGGCTCCCAGTATCCCGGTTTCGAGTGGATAATCACTTGCCTCCAACTGTAACACAAATCCACCTGCTGGTTCGCTTTGACCCTATGGTTCACCGGATACCGGCCAGCTCCCCTATGTACTGTACTCAAAGCGCACAAGTAAATATCGTATCCCACCGGGTCGCCCCAGCGTGCACAATTTACCACCTTACACAATTCAAATTGGTATACCGTCCTTTCTCCCAATGTGTAGTTCAATTCCAAGGCCCCTGTTGGCTTCACGGCCCTCTTTGTTACTCTTTCTCCTTGTATTGAAGGCAATCCAAAATAGATTCCTGTAACTATAATCAGGGAGATCACCAGAGTCATGATTATAACCTTCTTTGACCAGACATCCAGGATGTACATATTTCCCCCTTCGTTAAAGGACTAATTTAATCCCAAAACACAACATACAGACACACTTACCCAAAAACGAAAGATATAGAACGAACAATACAACTACCACAACAACATCAACCCCCCCCAAAAAAAACAAAAAAACAGGTCGACCAGGTTAAAATAAAAAAAAAACGAATACCAGCGCCCAAAAAATCCAGCATACACAATACAGCAGACAGTCGCAAGAGGCACAATGTCTGTTTATTCCGCTACTGAGGTCTGTGCCGGGCGTGTTTGTGACACGTGGTACCACTTGTCCCCCTTTCCAAAGAGACGCACAGCGTGAGATGTCCGAGCCGACACCTCAAACGGACCAGTCCAGCGGGGTTCAGAACACTTCCTTTGGAGTACTTTCAAATACACGTGAGACGGAAGGGAGGGGTCACTGACGTTGGACGTCTGCAACAGAGGGATCTGAAACACAAAGTGAGGACACAAGAGATGACAGTTGCTCCCAGTAGGGCTTATAGCCCTTTGGTGGATCCATGTCCGTCTGGAGCAAAGCCGATTCTGGACCAGGCATCAAGCGGCCGGTCAGGAGTTCAAAAGGGGTGAACCCTGTCCGGCGGTTAATAGCTTGCCTGATGGTAAACAAAACAAGGGGAAGGGCTTGGAGCCAATTAAGCCCTGTGTGTGCACACATTTTAGCCAGCCTTTGTTTGACTGTTCGGTTCATCCTTTCCACATGGGCCTGGGACTGAGGATGGTAGACTGAGCCAAACTTGTGTTTAAGCCCGAGCATACCTTCCACCTTGGCCAACGAAGTGGCCGTAAAATGGGTACCATTGTCAGATCTGATTACTCGTGGAAACCCATGTGTCGGGATAAAATGGTTAACCAGCGCTTTGATAATGGAGGACGCGTCCTCTCTCGCACAAGGATAGGCTTCGGGCCATCCTGAAAAAGTGTCGACAATCATTAACAGGTACCTTTTTCCTTGGACTTTGAATAACATATCAGTAAAGTCCATAACCACTACATCATTTGGGCATTGGCCCATCTCAGTGTGTTGTAATTCCCTCTTTTTTGTAGGGGCAACACTGAAATTCTGGTATATATCACAAGAAACACAAAACTCTTTTACCTTACGTAGAAGATCAGGGTGCCACCAAAAGCGCAGCTTGTTCAGCATTGACACATAACTTTCATGTGTCGGGGCGTGTGCTTCCTCAATCATTAACCGCATGAACTTCCCTGCAGGTAATACCAGTCTCCTAGGTCCTCTTTTCGGGCCTAACCACAGCTTCTCCTTGTCATCATACTCAACACCTGCCTCTTGCCACTTACGCTTGTCTTCCTGCGGCGCCGCCTCTTGGAGGTCACGCACCACATCAACTGTCACTGCAGGGAGAATGTCAATCAACTGATCCTGTTTAACAACATAGTTACATTCAGCATCCTTTCGATAGCCTGCTACTTCTTTCGCCGCCGCATCCGCTGCGCCATTCCCCCGGGCTACCAGAGCGTCCGCTTTCGCATGTCCTGGACACTTGACCACAGCTACCTCCACTGGCCTATCAATAGCCTCACTCAGTCGTTGAATCAGCTCGGCGTGGGCCACTGGGTCACCAGTGGACGTAACAAAACCATGTCGCCTCCATGCAGCCAGATCAACAAACAAACACCCTACCACATACGCCGAATCAGAATAAATCGTAACACACTGATAACTCTAGTGCCCTGTAAATGGCCAGCAGTTCCGCAGCTTGAGCGGAGGGTTTCACAAATTCATTTGTGGACCACAACATTTTGAAGTCAGAATTTTGGTCTCCCGGGGTCAGGGCCTCCACGACGGCTGCCCCAGCATGTAACGGTCCCGAAGTCATTAGCTTAGCTTGTTGCCTTTTTTGGTCGTCTGCTGTCAAGTCTTTGTCTCTCGGAGGGGCAAGCTCCCCCTCCACATCCTCATCAAATTCAGAGTCAGACTCGTCACTATGTCTCGGTTCCCTCAAGCGGGAACCTCTCTTATTAATACTAGAAGTCAACTCTTCCTGCAACGTGGTTTGCCAAACCTGTCTGTCGGTCATTCGGGCGGAACCCCCCGTCGTGGCGATGTTGCCCGCTCCTTTGTCTGCAGGCTCGTCTCCTCTCGGGAAAGGTTCTTGCTGTCTCAAAGTTTGGCAGTTAGAATTTTGGTATTCTACTGTACCTTGTCGGTTAGCAGTCACTATTTCTTCCATGGTAGTACCCTGCTGTTGGGTCAATTCAGGTATTGCTGATGTTCCCAACAGATTCACTTCGCCTACTATTTGGTACACGGGTGCTTGTAGTGAGTGCTCAGGTTGCCATTTGTCAGATTGGTTAAGAGTAGTATAGGCCTGGGGGTGTCAATGGGAGCTTTACTTCCCCATTGTCTTGGTGTGTTATCTTAGCGGCTCGCTCTACCGGCAACACCGGATAGAGGGAAGTTACAGGGGGGCCGCTTCCCAAATGGTCCCTAATCGAATTTAGGGGGGCAATTTGATGCGCTTTCTCGCCCCGAACTGCTGCCGTTGCTGTGGACACCACACAAATCTCATGAATTTTTCTCCTCCATTCTTCATTCTCTTATTTTTTTATTCAAATTCATTTTCTCCATCCACCCTGCAGTGTCCAACTTCTCTTTCATTTCTTTTCCCTTCTGAATAACTACTTTTTCTTCCTTCCGAAACTCATCCGCTACATGAAACAAAGTACATTTCTGCCTTTCTACCTTATTTTCCTTTTTCCACATTATCCACACCTTTCTAAATTCTACTTGTTTCTTTTTATGCTTCTTCCTTTCAATGCCCGCTAACAACTGACTTTCTATTTCCTTTCGCAAATTCTCCAATGACTTTTGGTAATCACTCCGATACATATCACATTCATTACCTCGACACTCGTCTGTCCAATTCACAACCCTGAGTTTTGGTGGCACACTCATCTTATTCTAAATCGGTTTTTGGGGGTCCCAAAATCCCCAACGTCTACCGAAACGTTAGAATTTGAAACCGCGTCCGATTTCAAGTCAGTCTACGACGGGACAAGTAGGTACCTTGTTACCCTACTTCCAGAATTTTCTCTGATCCTGGTCTGTCAGGTCCTCTGTTACCCTGACGTCAGGTCCTCCGTTACCCTGACTTTTAATTATGCAATTTTAACAACACAACGTCTTATTAACTATTGACAACAAAACAACTGTACCACAAGTCTCCCAAATTTCGTAATTTCCAATGCGCAGAATTCGTGATATAATCAAACAGGCTTCTGCTCACCTTTTTTATTTCGGTGCACCGGGGAGATTTGCAGTCCAACTGAATTCCTGTCCGCTCCTCTGTCTTTTTATCCGATGTTCGTCCAGGATCACGTCGCGGTCACCATTTGAAGGAACCTGTGTTTTAATATCCCCTAATTTCCGTGGTTCTAAGCGTGTTCGTTTTCGTGAAAGAACGTCGTTCACAACAATGTATAAAAAACAACCAATTTATTCCTGACAGAGGAGTCTATACATTTTGCAGAGCTCTGGGTTCGTAACTACCCTATCTTATCCTTAGCAGATACAGTAGTAGAACAAAACTATCTGACTCTACCCCAGACTTATACAATGTTTCAAACAGGCCGGTGTGGAATCGCTGTCGTCTGATTGGTCCGTAATCTGACGTCATCGTTGTTTGGCCAAATGATGACTATATGATCTGGGTCCAGACGTCGCCTGTCGATGTCTCCTGCATACAATGTTTATAGTGGCTCCCCGCCGTTCCTTTCTTCTTTTGCCATCTGTCTCCAAATACCCCCTGATGGGGGCCACATACCCCCCGATGGGGGCCTTCCTGCAATATACTCCTATACTCCAATACACATTCTCTTCCAAACTAGTTAGAATTACATATTAGAATATAAAGCATTCTATATTCCCTTCAATCTTCTGTTGTTTGATGATGCGTCTCACATCCTGTTCATGGATGGTTAACGCAGAAGTCAGAGGTGTGGTTGTGGTCGCGGGTGCGGCCGAGTGGGTGTGTGGAGTGAAACTGTCCTTTTCAAATCTGCAATAGAAGGTATTCAAGTCGTTGGCTAGTGTGCTATTGTTCTCAGCTTGGGGGGGATCGTCGCTTGTAATTAGTCAGCGATTGGAATGCATGCCAGACTGATTTTGAGTCGTTCGCGCTAAACTGTTTTTCCAACTTTGCTGCATAGATCCTCTTTGCAATGTTAATTTCTTTAGTAAGCTGGTTTCTAGCTCGATTATACAGGGCCCTGTCCCCGCTCTGATATGCATCTTCCTTAGCTTGGCGAAGCTGCTTAAGTTTAGCAGTAAACCACGCCTTGTTGTTGTTGAATGTCCGAAATGATTTTGTTGGTACACAAACCTCTTCACAGAAACTGATATAGGATGTGACAGTGTCCGTATATTCATCCAGGCTGCCAGCTGAATTTTCAAAGACACTCCAGTCTGTGCAGTCTAAACAGCTTTGAAGTTCCATCTTGGCTTCATTGGTCCACTTTTTGACTGTTTTCACTGTAGGCTTCGCACATTTAAGTTCTTGCTTGTACGTCGGTATTAAGTGAATTAAGCAGTGATCAGACGAGCCCAGGGCTGCACGAGGTATAGCACGGTATGCGTTTTTTACCGTAGTGTAGCAGTGGTCTAAAGTATTATTTTCCCTGGTAGGACAGTCGATGTGCTGCTTGTATTTAGGGAGTTTGTGGTTGAGTTTAGCTTTGTTAAAGTCCCTGAGAATAATGAGGGGTGAGTCCGGGTGTTTTTTTTCAATTTCGTTGACTTGTTCGGCGAGCGTTAGAAATGCGGCGTTCGTGTTAGCTTGCGGTGTAATATAGACTCCAGCCAGTATAAACGATGCAAACTCACGTGGGGAGTAGAATGGTTTACATTTCAAAAACAGCGACTCCAAATGCGGGCTGCAGTGTGTGCTGAGCACCGTGACGTCCGTACACTTGAAAGAGACTTTAGACCTTTAGTTACCAAGGACAGTGTGACTGACGAGAATACAGTCTACAGACTGTTGAATGACTGATTTGTTGAAATAACATTATTTTACAGGATGCCCAGGAGGATGGAGCTTGATAGTGTTATTGTTGTATTGCAGGATGTTGGTGTGTTGACTTAATGCTGATTTTATGTGATTCTTGGTTTATTGACATTAACACTTTTGTGAGACAAATTAACAATTGGTTGGGGAATAATATCAAGGTTGGGTGACAATTGCCGACTTGTTCCTTCTCTGGAGTATGTATACAGGAATTCTGTAGTCCACCCCTTTGGCACGTGTATCTTTTGCAGAGTTGTGATTAATTTATATAAGGGTTTGTTTGCAGGTCTTGTCAGGGCCCTCTCCGACGGGGGAGACGACCTGCTTGTTTGTGTATGGTGTTGTGTGTGGAAACTGTGTTTTAGTGTTAAATTGGTCATTTAACATGGGGGGAAGTGTATACATCCTGTATGTCTGGCCGAAGAAGGTCATAAGCATGACTCTGGTGATCTCCCTGATTATAGTTCCAGGAATCTATTTTGGAATGCCTTCAAAACAAGAAGAAAGAGTAGTCAAGAGGGCCGTGAAACCAACAGGGGTCCTAGAATTAAACTACACATTGGGGGAAAGGATGCTGGAAGCAGGTAAATTTTACTGCTGCTACTAAATTCGAGTCGACTTAGGCCTACCAGCTAATGACGAATGACAACCTGGAGGGTGAGTGCCAGCACTGGGATCAGATTTATCCTCTGACTAAGGTGAAAGGTGCTCCCCTCTATGATGTCAATACGGTCCCTTCCCTACCCTGCATCACACAAAATAAGAGTAAGGTAACGTTGGGCCCAAATAAAAAACTTTCCTGATCAATTGGCCACCTGGATCCACAGTTTTGTAAATTCACACTTTTTATGGATTATTAGGATGCGGCCCGATTAAGTAAGATGAGGTCTGAGTTGTGGTGGATGTGTGGTGTTGTTCTGTTGTGGAACTTCCTGCCCGGGGAATGGACAGGCACTTGTGCATTGGTTTCTATGATAACCCCACTGTGATCAAGTCTCTCCCTCAGCAGGAGATCAACCATATGGCGGATTTCACCTGGGAGAGTGACTGATGTGGGGGGTGTTTTATTCATTTTCTCAGGAGTCTGGTCCTCAGGTTTGCTCTCAAGGCCTTTGAAGAGAACACGGCCTTTGAAGAGGCACTGCCAAGATCTGCAGCTGCCGCTAAAAGAGGACGGGGAGACAATAAGCGCGCTCGCTGCCTTGATCGACGCCTTTGTATCCCCTTCACAATTTTTTTTTCAATTTGCTGTGTTTAAATTAGGTTTTGTTGAGTATTGTCGTGAAATAGGCTGCACGTATAGGGGTTGTTGATCTTCTGATTATCAGCTCTGCAAATGTATAGACTCCTCTGTCAGGAATAAATTCCCTTCAGTCCCCCAAGTTGATCTTCTGATTATCAGAAGATCAACTTGGGGGATTGAAGGCGACATCTAGCATGCGACACCTGGAGGCGACGTCTGGAGCCAGATCAGATGGTCATCATTCTGCCGAACAATTATTACGTCAGATTACGGACCAATCAGACAACAGCGATTCCATACTGGCCCGTTTGAAACATTGTATAAGTTTGGGATAGAATCAGATAGTTTTAGTTCGACTACCTTATCTGCTAAGGATAAGATAGGGTAGTTACGAACCCAGAGCTCTGCAAATGTATAGACTCCTCTGTCAGGAATAAATTGGTTGGTTTTTATACATTGTTGTGAACGAAGTTCTTTCACGAAAACGAGCACACTTGGAACCACGGGAGTAATAGGAGATTTTAAAACACAGGTTCCTTCGGGAACAAGGAACAGAGAAACAATAATGGCAACCGTGGAACAGTACCTGTCAGAACAAATGGACCTTGATGACCAGATGATGATTCTATTGTAAATTCGATCAAGAAGGCGCCGGCGTAGGTGGTATGTGGGGCTGAGTAGCTGTGTACGTCATCACAGCATGTGACTAAAACAGACCAATCATGAGACATGATCTCCACGGCATTTTGCGCACGGCGACAATTTGTCGCAAGTGTCGCATAGGGCCACACTGCCCAATGTGTCGGTCACGTGATGCAATGCGAGCTCTGTCACCCGCCCAAACGCGGGAGTATAAAGAGGCCTTGACAGAGTGCTACAGCAGTTCCGTTACACTCCCAGCCGACTCGCTCATGGCAGCGGTCAAGCTTGAAGAACGAATCATTTCATAAACGGATTCAGCTCAGTACGTTTACTAAACACATTCATTATTTTGAACGAAACATTCGTGAATGAAAAAACACTAGTGTGTTTTGAGCTCCGTGACATTAGTACACCATTTGTCGTGGGTACATAAGCATACTCTGCCACTTTTCGTTTTCCTCTGTAGCTCCGTGTCGCGGTCCGCTCTGTGTAGTTGGAAGCCGGGCAGCAGTAGCAAAGCCAAGTCTCTGTGAAGCAGAGGGAGGCAGAACGAGCGAAGTCTTTCCTGGTCTTTGTGAGAGAAGCTCATCCTTTTTGTTAGGTAGAGAGCATAGATTTGCAAGGTGACGGAAGTGGCGTTCAAAATCCTTGCTGTGGCAGCCTGACCAGGACACCAGCTCGCTTTCCCCTATGTCATCTACACCTCCTCCTTGCACCATAGTACACTGAATATGGTGCTTAGTTTTAGAATAAGGACCTTTGGTAGGAAGCTCTATGAAAATAGGCTTATGGTCAGACACCCCTTGATCGTAGGCTTGTAGGTTTTTTATGGGGGTAGGTGCACCTAGGTGCATGTTGCCAGTTTTTACTTAATTGCTTTTCAACCTTCAACCGTACAATTATCCACCGAACAATCCAAGGTCACATTTGTCACTAACCTCCTCCGCGGTAAAGCAGCTAAATGGTCCACCTCGTTATGACACAACTCCTCCCCGGTACTTCAGTCATTTGATCCCTTTTCTGCCGAACTGAAAAAAGTCTTTGATCATTCCGTTCAGGGCTGAGAAGCCACTCGCCACCTTCTTACACACACTCAGGGTGTTAGTTCCGTAGCAGCTTATTCTGTCGAATTCAGGATACTTGCGGCTGAATGCGTGTGGGAAGATGGTGCTCTTATGGAGATTTTTCATAATGCTCGCTGCCCGGGATTAGCCCTCCTCGCTCGAGGATCTTATTGAAGTCGCCATTCACCTTCACAACCGACTGCGGGACAGAGCTTGAGAGAGGGGGGTTAGAGCACCGCGCTATCAGCACCTCACCCGCCTTCTGCTCCTACTACTGCCCGTTCATCACCACCCACTGCACCAGTTGAGCCCATGCAAACGTCAGCGTTGCCTCACCCAGCAGCTGTGCATTTATTGCAGTCAATCAGGTCACTTCCTTTCCACGTGCCCCTGCGACCAAAAGACTGGGCTCACCACTATCCGAGAGCACCGTGGTGAACCAAACCACCATTTCCTTTCGCTCTTCCTCCCGTATGACCGTCCCTGCTTGCATTCTAGGTTCCGATCACACCCAGAGTAGCCCTGATAGACTCAGGTGCAAACAATAACTTTATTCACGAAGGTATAGCACGTCATCTCCAAATCTCTCTCCAACAGTGCCGTTCACCTTGTTGATTTCCGTAAATCACCGGGATTTCCGTAAATCACCGGGAGTCATGACAAAAAGAGAGCTGTCTCTGTCTCTCTTTTTGTCATCTTTGTGGAGAAAAAAAGACACAACACCCGCCCCTACATAGACTCCCGTGGACTCAATGGCATCACCATTAAAAGCAAATCACCACTACCCCTCATCGATCCGTCATTTAAACCCCTCTGCGATGCGCAAATATTCATCAAATTGGACCAACAAAATACCTACCACCTCATCAGTATCCGAGAGGGGGATGAATGGAAGACCACTTTCAATACCCCTCTCGGACACTTTGAATATTTAGTCATCCCATTCGGATTAACCAACACCCCGCAGTCTTCCAAACCTTCATGAGTGACGGTCTCCGTGACGTTTTTGTTTACCTGGACGACATCCTCATTTCCTCCAGCGCCTCCTCGAAAACCGTCTGTACATCAAAACTGAAAAATGTTAATTCCACCTCTCTTCTGAACATTTTGTCGGCTACATCATAGCCAAAGATCAATTGCAAACCGACCCAGCCAAAATCCAAGCTATCATTGACTGGCCCATTCCCACCACCCGGAAAGAACTACAACACTTCCTCGGATTCACCAAATTCTACGCCGTTTCATCCGCAATTACATCAAGGTTGCAATTCCTCTCACTAGCCTCACATCCACCAGCGCTCCATTTCAGTGCACCCCGGCAGCATCCCAAGCTTTCGGCCAACTCAAAGCCCTGTTCACCAGTGTTCCCATCCTACCCCACTCCGACCCCTCCCTCCAGTTCATGGTGGAGGTTGACGCCTCGGACTCTGGGGCAGGGGCCGTCCTCTCGCAGCGGGACCCCACCTCGCAGAAACTTCATTCCTGTGCCTTTTTCCCCCGTCGTCTGTCCCCTGCCGAGAGGAATTATAACGTTGGCAAGAGAGCTGCTGGCCATTATTTGGGCATTGGAGGAATGGAGGCACTGGCTGGATGGGACTCCGGGGTGCCAAACACCTTAACCCCCGACAAGCTTGCTGGGCCCTCTTTCTGAGCCGATTTAATTTTAGCCTCTCCTTCCTACCTGGATCCCACAACAGCAAACCCAACGCCCTATCCCGCAAATACTCACCCACCTCCAGCCCTGCCAAACACGAACCTATCCTCCCTTCCTCCTGCTTCGTTGGTGCTGCCACATGGAAGATTGAACGGATAGTCAAACGCGCTCAAAAGTCTCACCCTCACCCCAAGACCGGACCTCAGAACCGTCTATTTGTACCTGATTCCGCACTCTGACATCCTTTAGTGGGCCCATAACTCCAAGCTCATGTGTCATCCCGGCATCACCCGCACTATTCACTTCATCCAGCAACATTTCTGGTGACCCAGCTTGGTCAAGGACACCCTGGAATCCGTTCAAGCCTGCTCCGTCTGCGAGCAGGGAAGGCTTCACAGCTGCCTCCAGCTGGTCCAGCTGCGCCCTTTACCCATCCTGAGCTGCCCTTGGTCCCACGATCGCTCATTACGGGCCTGCCCCCTTCTGAAGGTAACACAATTATTTTCACTATTGTCGATCGGTTTTCCAAATACGTCCATTACAGATCTCTCCCCAAGTTACCCTCTGCTTTTGAAACTGCTAACCTCCTTGTTCTTCGTGTCTTCAAACTCCATGGTATCCCCATTGACATCGTCTTGGTCTGAGGTCCCCAGTTCTCCTCCCTGGTTTGGAAGGAATTCTGTAAGGCGGTGGGCGCAGCAGCCAGCCTGTCTTCCGGGTACCACCCACAGATCAACGGTCAGACAGAGCGGGCAAATCAATCCCTGGAATCAGCCCTTTGCTGCGTTGCTGCACGCAATCCCCCACCTCCTGGAGCTCCTTCCTTCCTTGGATTGAGTTTGCCCACAACTCCCTCACCAGCTCAGCCACTGGTGTGTCTCCATTCATGGCCTGCTATGGTTTCCAACCTCCGTTATTTAAGGAACAAGAGCATGCGGTGGTGGTTCCCGCGGTGAGAGATCACTTAAAGGGACCAGTCCGTATGGAAGGACGCCAGGGCTGCCTTGGTCCGATTTGGCGAAAAAAACCAATGGCTCGCGGACCTTCATTGTTCCCCTGCGCCTGAGTAAAAGGTGGATCAAACGGTTCGGCTTTCCTCCTGTGACCTCTCCCTCCACATGGAATCCCGGAAACTCACTCCACGCTTGATCGGTTAGTTTTCCATCACTAAGATAATCAATCCCACGTCTGTCCAACTCCAGCTCCCGCAGTCTCTAAAAATTCATCCGACATTCCATGTGTCATTGCTCAAGCTTGTCTCTGTCTCTGATGCCAGGAGGCGTCCGTTGAGAGGGGGGTACTGTCATGAGCCACCCTGCAGTACCATGGTTGGAGCCTGGGTGGCGCCTTGCACCATCTTGCCCTCCCTCTCGTCCCCCTTCGCTCTCTCTCCTTCCAGCACCTTCCTCGGCCGCCCACCTGTCACCAATCAGCCCTCGTTACCACCTGCATGAAAGCCTGCCAGATGCCGGAAACTCTTGCCAGAGTATTACAGCTTCTCCAGCGGTACAACGGCTCCCCAGTCTCCACGTCAGCTGCACAATTCCTCGTCTCCTTTCTGACCTCCGTGTCTCTCCTTGTCCTCAGTTTTTCCTCCGTGTTCATCGCCAAGTGAATTACTACCGCCACTCCTTCAAGCCAGCTGCCTGCCCTCGTCACCGCAGTACATTTTCAAAACTGCGCGCATGGGTTGCGCTCGAGTATAAAGGCAAACTGCGCGTGGGGATAGCCGCAGTGACGTCAGGGCAGTCGCCGCCCGCGCGAGTATAAAGAAGCCTTAATTGACAAAACTAATAATAAGTCATTAATTTTCTAGGTTTATTCACAGAGAACCACAGCAGGCTATTCATACTCACTGTGAAATGCTCATTGGCCAACCCCATGAATTTATATCAGTGTCAGAGTGTGAGAACGTCCCTAGCCTGAATTCATGCATTCAACAAAAGTGAAAGTTCACCAAAGCAATTAGACTGTGTTGCAGACAAATATGAGAAGTAGCATGCCTCTGTCCCCATAATTGCAGTACTTGTGACACATAGCATGCTCATTATTTGCAGATTGGTCATGGGAGCTAAGAGCATCACATCACTGTTCCATCTTTGCCATTATAAGAGGACCCATTCTTCAATTCAAAAGGCATTCTGCTCTAATCTCATTGGAGTCTCATAATGTTCTATGGCCTTTTAGTGATGGGTTTGAAGCACCTGGCAGGTTGTTTAGAAGAGAGCTTGTAAATGTCTGTGGTTAAAATGGGCCATGGGGTTCAAACACAAGCCAACTGCTGCACAGGCAGAAGGGGCACCCATTTGGTTGTCAAGTTCAGTTTGCATTTTGGTTTCTCAATGGAGTGGGGATAGTGACACACTTCTTGCAACAACTATTTGCTATAGGTCTCCCACTCATGTTCTCTTCTGACGTTTAGGGAAAACTGCAGTGCATGTTTTGCAAGACAACACATTTACTGAAATCTCTGCAAGCCCTTTTTCAGAAACCACTTGTCAATATGAAGCACTATAGCGAATTGTTACTGTTTTATTCCGAGTTTTACATTCTGATTGTGTCCCACTAATTCTGCCAAGCAACAAGTTTACTTGTATACTGTATAAAGAATATAATCTGTCCAGGGACGCTTTTTTGCTTAAAAAAATAGTGGGAATAGAAAAAATATTAAGTCAGTGTCAAAAAGAGACATAATTCAGGCTTAATATTGACGTCCTGTGTAAAATCATTAGTTTGTTAAAAGGGAAAAATCACAGGTTTAACATAGAATCATCATTCACATATTTTCAAATAAATGTACTTTATATCAGGAAGCAGAGTGGTTCTGCTATACATACTATGTATATACTGTACTTGCAATTTGCATCGTAATAAATAAGAATATTGTATAACGTTAATTTATTTCTATAGTTGGATTAAATTTATACAGATTCAATAAACATGTAGGGACATACATTTTAGAAGGACAATTCCTACCTAATTTCTTGATCAAAATCGTTTTTTGATTGTTTCTTATTTAACATTCGATATTCTTGAGATGTTCGTTATCCCTTAGCTATAATCGTTAAAATTATAACAAAAAACAACAACAACAAAATCCTTTGAAGTATCTCACTGTGTGTTTTAAGTGTAATTTTCAAACCGTTTCGGTAATGTTTCCCACAAATTTTGAAAGAAGCTTCTTGCCAGTGACAGAGCCCACATTTATGGGCCGACATACTGTATTTTGGCCACGTTGACTGACGCATACCGTCACTGTTTTCAGCAAGACATCATCCGTACAGAAAGGCTGAGAGCGCTCAGGGCCACACAACAGAAATCAGAGAACTGATTTTGTTCTCAGAGCTTAACATTGAATTTCTAGACATAGACGTTTCCTTTCTCCTTTCTTTTATCTACTTTTTCTCCTCCGTGTGTATTATTATGCCAATAGCTATTCATTTTGAGGGCAGCGTCGTGCTTTTGATTACTTTAGAGGGGACTTTCTTTCCCTTTTGGAGTTTGAGTGAGCCAGGGGAAGCGAAATGTGGTGTCCCAAAAGGCCTTTATAAGCGTGAGTTGAGCTGTGAGTTGAGGGCAGAGACTGAGGGCTAGCTGAGGTGAAGAGACAGAAAGGTTAGCAAGAGGCTTGACGCTGAATGAAAAACGCAGTCGAATTTCTTAGGCTGAATACAAGGACGCCAGCGCAACTCTGCATGACTACCAGGTATTGAAGCAGACCACGCCACATAATTGGATTGAACACTGGCTACGGTATTTATGTCACTTCGTGTCTTGTCAATCCCATAACAGGCATAGCAACAGCGTGGGGATCTCCCATGGTGACGGAGCTTTGCCTTATTCAGATAGAATGGAGAGAAAAGAGCCAAGCCTCATTTAATTCACGTTTAATTCTCACTCAAAACATTTTAAGGGCTGACGTTATTTGCATAACAGGGAGAAGGGACTCTGCCTTTTCAGCGTCCCTGCGTGTGTGTGTGTGTGTGTGTGTGTGTGTGTGTGTGGGAGAGAACAGGAATAGTGTTGTAACTGAAAGTGTATAGCAGGCTTATATATGCATATGCTGAGGAACACGCTTTCTCACACAGCTCAGCAAACAGAGAGATTCTGTTGCAATACACTCATGCATGCTGCTGTTTATTTACTGATTCACATCACTGTTGTGATGGCATTTCAAGGAAGTGTTTCCCAGTCACAAAAGGTGTTGTTGAAAGGTATTATACCAAATTAAATATCTATATATATAGATATATATGGCCTGGCGGACGTCCGACTTCAGTATTTCTCTCTTGCAGTTCTTTTGGGATTTGTGTGTGTTTTGTTGTATTTGCCGCATGTTTCTTTTACTCTTGCTTTCTGTGATTGCAGCATTTTTTTTTCTTTTATGTGCTCATGTGTTTTTTGTCTTGTGTCATTCCTGCTATGCAATATGGCCGTTTGCAGCGCATTCGCCCCTGTCGGCCACTGTATAAATGCAACAGTCTGAGAACAGCATTCATCTTTCGTTTGAGACCTGCCATATATTCGTTTATTCAATAATTTCAGTCTATTGTCTTCGTTCCTGGTCCTAATTCTCTATTTAAAAAAAGAAATCAACCAGTAGATGATGATCAGCTGTATCCTCCCCAAACTGTCTCATCTGTCGCTGCATTTTCTTACATAGACATAGTGAGACAAACTTGATCAATGATGCCTAAGAATAGTATGCTGTATACAAGTTATATGTCATTTTACAGAAAAATGGCTAAAAATGTCATTCTTGGAGCGACCTAAAAGAATCACCAACGAGTGACACATACAAGCTTGACGGGTGGAGGATCAGTCAGATTAGGTCAGACAGAGGTTCGAAGTTCCACTCCCCAACAGAGCTGTATCAAAGCCTCAAAGCAAAAGTTTAGCCTTAAAAACTCTTCTTGTCTCATCAACTCACAACATTGTTCTCTTTTATGGTGAGTGCAATCTTGCGGCTGTATTTTGAGTATGTGAATGATACTTAATAATAACCCAACACATTTTTTGAATGGCTGGGATATCCCAGAACACCCAACAAGAAGGAAAATAAAACAAATTAATTAATTAATTTGAAAACGATTATTACCAAGAGGGCGGCACGGTGGCCGACTGGTTAGAGCGTCAGCCTCACAGTTCTGAGGACCCGGGTTTAATCCCCGGCCCCGCCTGTGTGGAGTTTGCATGTTCTCCCCGTGCCTGCGTGGGTTTTCTCCGGGCACTCCGGTTTCCTCCCACATTCCAAAAACATGCATGAATTGGAGACTCTAAATTGCCCGTAGGCATGACTGTGAGTGTGAATGGTTGTTTGTTCCTATGTGCCCTGCGATTGGCTGGCAACCAGTTCAGGGTGTACCCCGCCTCCTGCCCGATGACAGCTGGGATTGGCTCCAGCACGCCCGCGACCCTAGTGAGGAGAAGCGCCTCAGAAAATGAATGAATGAATGAATATTACCAAGAGGAAAACATGGAAACAGAAGTAATGCTAGTGCTTTGGACATCTGCCTCACAGTTCTGAGATTTTGGTTTCGAATCTCACCTCTGGCCTTCCTGTATGAAGTATATTTGTTCTCCCCGTTTTCACGCAGGTTTTCTCTGGGTGCGGCATCTTCCTCCCACATTCCTAAAACATGGATGTTAGATTAATTGAAGGGTCTAAATTGTCCTTAGTGTTTGTTTGCCTATGTTCGTCTGTTTGTCCTGTGATTGGTTGGGGACCAGTTTAGGGTGTACCCCGCCAAAGTCAGCTGGCATAGGCTCCATCACACCCGTGACCCTAATGAGGAAGAGAAAATGAATGGATGGTTGTTTACAATAATCAGTTTACTTCCTTTATGCTCTTAAAAGAGCATAATGGAAGACCATTCCATCAAATCCATTTTTTTTCTGTTTTATGCATAACATACAGTGGGTACGGAAAGTATTCAGACCCCCTTAAATTCTTCACTCTTTGTTATATTGCAGCCATTTTCTAAAGTCATTTAAGTTCATTTCCCCCCCTCATTAAAGTACACCCAGCACCCCATATTGACAGGGAAAAAACTGAATTGTTGACATTTTTGCAGATTTATTAAAAAGGAAAAACTGAAATATCATACAGCCATACGTATTCAGACCCTTTACTCAGTATTTAGTAGAAGCATCCTTATGAGCTAATACAGCCATGAGTCTTTTTGGGAATGATTTAACAAGTTTTTCACACTTGGATTTGGGGATCCTCTGCCATTCCTTGCAGATCCTCTCCAGTTCTGTCAGGTTGGATGGTGAACGTTGGTGGGCAGCCATTTTCAGGTCTTTCCAGAGATGCTCAATTGGGTTTAAGTCAGGGCTCTGGCTGGGCCATTCAAGAACAGTCACGGAGTTGTTCTGAAGCCACTCCTTCTCTCAACTTCTAGGCGAAAAAGACCAACTAAAATAGCTTCTAAAAGGCCATCCTGGGCATTTTCAGCCCAAGTTATCTTGCAAACCTGATAAAAGGACATCAAAGATTATAAATTAATAAAACATTTTTGATTGCATGGGACTTTTTAAGTGATAATCTCAATCAGTCAGTTGTAAAAATAGGATAGTCTAGTGATATATTACTTAAAAACCCAACTCAGTAAGATTTTAAAGCAACAAGGTTTGAAAAATATTGGATTATTTTATTTGTTGTATCACACCAGGGGAAGCTGTAACTTTTTTGTCTTTTCTTATCGATTTAATGTCATTCAAAACACACACTTAACCATTTAACTTGAGCTGATATTTTTATTTTATTCATAAACAGACAAAATCATGAAAATAAAAGCAATTATCCAGTGTTAGTTTTGACAGCAAATTTTGATTTAGTTTTGTGACTAAAATGTCATTTAATTCTTGTCATAGTTTTGTCATCAAAATTGATTTAGTTTTCGTCTAGTTTTAATTGACGAAAAACCATAAGATAGTGTATAAAAAAGGGTATATACAGTATGTAAACTTTCCTTTCAAATTCTGAAAACAATTACATTCACCTAGATTAGCCGTTCTCAAAGTGTGATACAAGTACCACTAGTGATATGCGGCTTCCCTCTAGTGGTACATGAAGAAATCACTGAATTAAATGAACACAATCTTGAAGTGCTTTAAACTTATTCTACCTCTTTTTTTTAAATCCAGCAGAGTACATTTGTAAATATATTAATATAGTTGTAATTAACTTAAATTCAATCCATCCATCCATCCATTTTCTGTACCGCTTCTCCTCACTAGGGTCGCGGGCATGTTGGAGCCTCTCCCAGCTATCTTTGGGCGAGAGGCAGGGTACACCCTGAACCGGTCGCCAGCCAATTGCAGGGGACATTTAAACAAACGAAAAAAAACCAAACCAGAGTACTCGGAGAAAACCCACGCAGGCACGGGGAGAAAAAGCAAACTCCACACAGACGGGGCCGGGAAATGAACCCCGGTCCTCAGATCTGTGAGGCAGATGTCCTAACCAGTCGGCCACAATGCCGCCAAATTAATTCATCCATCCATCCATTTTCTGAGCCGCTTCTCCTCACTAGGGTTACGGGCGTGCTGGAGCCTATCCCAGCTGTCATCGGGCAGGAGGCAAGGTACACCCTGAACTGGTTGCCAGCCAATCGCAGGGCACATATAAACAAACAACCATTCGCACTCACAGTCACACCTACGGGCAATTTAGAGTCTTCAATTCACACATGTTTTTGGGATGTGGGAAGAAACCGGAGTGCCCGGAGAAAACCCACGCAGGCACGGGGAGAACATGCAAACTCCACGCAGGCGGGGCCGGGGATTGAACCCCGGTCCTCAGAACTGTGAGGCTGACGCTCTAACCAGTCGGCCACCATGCCGCCCCGCCAAATTCAATACATTTAGAATGAATATTTTTGAATTTTTAAAGTATTTATTAATGTACAATTTTTATTTAAGTATGTGTGCAATATTTTTTTTACTGAATCATTTATGTACAGTTACAGTTTATTTTTTTCTGAATTTAAGCGGGGTTAAAGTTTATACCATCTATGCGTGTTACAGTGATTTACAATATTAAATACAGCTTGCAGGAATTGGGGCTGCCAAAGTTAAAGCATTAACTCAGGATTAATCACAAAATCATAGATAGATAAAGTATAGCTAATTATATGTTTATATATCTCTATGCCTGTCACTGATGGTGTAGTGGTACACTCGCCTAAATTCGGTGCGGCTAACCCATTTAACACACTTATACAAAGACAGGTAACTCCCATGTATACATGTTCCGGCCACAAAGAACTGTAGAATTCAATCAGCACCTGGTTTTATAAATTAGGCGTGGTTTGCGGCTACGTGACACTGTGTTGTTTCGCTTGAAACACTGAAACATGAGTGAGTTTCTTCCCTGGTCAGACCTGACTAGCCTGACATCCCACTCAGTGGCGGTGTGAATGTAAGTGCTAATGGTTGTCCGTGTCTATATGTGCCCTGCGACAGGCTGGCAACCAGTTCAGGGTGTAGTCCGCCTTTCGCCCGAAATCGGCTGGGATAGGCTCCACCGCTCCGTGACCCTAAAACAGGATAAGCGGTGCTGAGAATGGATGGATGGATGCATATCTCTATGGTCATGGCCTCTCGCGGCTGCTGGATTCAATCTCACAGTGGTTTACGTTACTTCCTTATCGCTTTGTTCTGATTGGTTCTCTTGTCAACTTCTCCCACCTCTTCAAACAAAATCAGGATCTCGTCTTTGGAGGCCATTAATGTCTCTTTTTTTTTTCTCACAGACAAAAATGCCAATACATTTCGACATCATCCTAGTCTCCGGAAATACATTTTTATTCAGTCATCGTCTTGTCTTCGTCAGAACAAAAAAGTTGTTGAGTATGATAGAAATTTTTCGGCAATAAAGTTAACATTGTTGGTGACAATGGCATGGTATTTCCAAACTGTTCTTAACTAGTTAGAACGTCAATGCTCCTTACAACACCTCAATCCCTAGGGGGCATATTTGCATGGTATCTGGGGGATTGCTTTTAAATGTTTGTATGTATTAACCATTTGTTCATTTATTTGAGCTCTGTGACTAATCTTGGGGCATTTAAGGTGCGGTGATGGAGATGCAATTTCTAGTTATGCACAGTGATACAGTTTGTGGTTCCTTCAGTCCAAATTCAAGGTTAACAAATGTAGAATCAGACAGACAGACAATCTAATCTCATTTTCACTGAAAGTCATCTTCTCTTTGTGCCTCTACGACTCTCTTTAAACCCAAACTTCCCTTCAGATACACCCACCCCCTCTCCACCCAAGGCTAATCCCTGGTTTAGCCTTTGATTTTAGACTTCAACTTTCTCCCTTCATCCCACCGTCTGCTTTAGCATGGAGAGAGGGCTGGGATAGAGTGACTAGTCAGTTTCCTGCTGCTTCTCTTTTCTTGATCTTTGTCGCCTTTCGGCCCTTTTAGCCTGCCTCTTTGCTCCTGGCAAGCGCACACACAAATCCATGCAGGCACACGTTATATATGCAGAGTCTTAACATGTATATGAGTGTGTGTGGTTTGATCTGGTTTCCTAGTGGACCCTTTTGTGTCTGGGCAGGAAACAGCTAATCCAGTCGGATCTAACCCAGTCAGGGGCCCGATGCTCTTATTATTATCATCATCTTGGTTTTGGCACCGCTTTTTTACCAAAGGAATAAATACAAATCCCATTTCTACAGGGTTTCTGTATCTGTTGAGAATAAAATACTACTAGTCACCCAATTTGATTAAGTTTGAAAGACTGTGGGATTTTGAACTTGAATTGAATGCTGTCAGCCGTCGGACTAAAGTACAGTAAGTAATAGAGTTAAGATAGAGCTATGGATTCTGTTTATTTAAAAATTGCAATGGTGCTTCAAATCACATGATAAAATGGACATAGATAGTTACAAGCAGAGGTGGGACCAAGTTTTTGCTTTCCAAGTCACAAGTAGGAGGCCAGTAGGGAGCACTATGTAAAAATACTGTATTAAATCAAAAAGAGGCGAAGAAGAAAAGGACACGAAGCTTCATGTTGAATAGATGCTAGCTGTATCCTGATCGGTAAATAAATTGAATACAAAAAGAAATACAAGACTGATTCTTGAGAACACTACACTGACTAAACCAGACTGTAATGAACAGCAAATCCAGACACAGCGCATGGCCAGCCCACTGTGAAACCTATTGTCCGTTCAGAAATTCACTCCAAGCGCGCACTTTACGCTCTGGAACATTCAGAAACTTAGATTGTTGTTGGAGTGTGCCGTTCGGTTATTCAGAGCGCTACAATCCGGGAGTGCTGGAGCGCTCTCTTGCCGCGCTGACTGGGGAGACAGAGCGGCAGGAGCGGCAGGCAGGACCAGATGTTTATAGGTAGAACTGACACGTTCAATATGGCGGCCGCACTGACATATCTCTGTCAATGGCCAACACGCTTCTTCGTAAATTCAAAGAACATGGAGCGCGCTCTACCTATCTGAACACTGCAATCTCAGAGCGCAGTGAGAATGTCAGATTGAATTTCAGAACGTACCCTTACTATTTGAGTGATCACTAACAAGTTAGCTGCTAATACTAACAAAAACAATTATACCTGACGTCAAACTGCTCAATTCCCACAGTGCAATGTGGATTTTTTTGTTTGTTTGCAATAATTAACGTCCATATTGTTACATTAGTTGTTGTCTTTTCTGTGTTCCACAAAGTGGAATGTGTACCTTAATTAACTGTCACATTTATTATTGATTTATGTTGCGCTGTGATTTTTAATGAAACCGTTACTTTAGGTAGTGTGGGATTGGTCAATTCCTCCACATGAACGTGCCCATCAGGACATTAACTGTTAAAAGAAAAATAAGCCTGAAGAAAGCTGTAGTGTTAACATTGTGGGACATTTCCACTTGAATGATATTCGTTAAGAACAGCAACTTTATGGTTACATCGCTCATAAATTCCTATAGACCAACAGTAAGTGGCAAGGAAAGCTATAGAGATAGATGCAGAGGATTTGATTATTAGTGCTTTGGTAAAAGTAGCAAGTCTTTTCAAGTCAATGGGCTCAAGTCCAAGTGAAGTGACGAGTCATTGCTGTTCAAGTCCAAGTCGAGTTGCAAGTCTTGTATCATTTTGTCAAGTTGAGTCTAAAGTCATCAGATTCATGACTCGAGTCCACACCTCTGGTTACAGGTATACAGGGTTTTGTGCTAGAGTATCACCAAACTATAGACAGCATTATTTATTAAGGTACAGTATTTCTGATTTGGCATGAAAATACTTTATGCTTCTAAAGAAAAGCTTCTGTTAATAGTCACATATTTGGACATGAACATATTTGGTATTTCAGAATTAAATAAGGTATACCTGGGCACTGCGACAAGGGCTCAAACCCCAAATGTTTTATGAAAAGCCTTAATTTTATTTTTGAAGAAAAACAAGAACGTCTCATGAGTGCAGAACCGTTGTCTAACAGAGTGGCTGCAACTGACAGCATAAAGTTACAATGTCTGCGTACTGTATAGGCTGCATGGGGCATGCCCTGAAGAAGAAGCATTTCCTTGTTAAGAGTGAAGGAAACGAAACATGAAGGATATCATGAAGTTTTTTCATTGAAGCAGGCACCACAACAATTGGGCTTGCAAATCTTATTTCAATGGTGATTGGCATTTCTCTGTGTCTTCTCTAGGTCAGAGGTCACCAACATGGTGCCTGCAGGCACCAGGCCGCCCCCAAAGACCATATGAGTAGCCCACGAACCAGTTGGAAAAATAGGTCACCAGTGATGGGACATTTTGATTTCTTAGAATGTTTTAAAAGTAATCATTTGAAAATGTAAACACTTGCAGAGAATTATAGTGAATAATTTTGTGCGACCTCCTCTGAGTTGCCGGTTGTTGGGGCGCTTTGGTGGGGCCGGCGTGTCCCATCCGGCGGGCTGCTCTCGGGTGGACTCCTGTGCTTGATCCCGCCTCTCGATTGATTGAGTGGGGTCCTCAGCCTCTGCGGTGCAGGCACAGCAATTTCAGGACACTTCTGTCAGTCATTGTGGATGCGAAACGGTGCCAATTCATTTGCATGTGTCCGCAGGCACACATCCCGGGACTTTTTCGCTGGGTGTGGGGCCACTCACTTATTGCGACAAATAACTCATGAATATGCGAATTGCTTGGGTATCCTCTCACTCACACTCTCATCCTATAGACTTTTATAATTTACATAGTCACTCCCACCACACTTCAGTTGTACAACCGGGTTCACGACCCTTGTCCTGAATGCTTCTTCTCCTGTTCTTGTCCTGCTCTATCTTGTCCTGTCCTTCCCTCATGGGGTGTAGCACTACTGCCCCATACAACACTCATATCTAATGTTTCGTTGATTTAGATATTTAATGATTTACTTTTCTCATCTTGTTTACAATTGGTGCTTTGTCTTTTGTCTTCGTTTCTCACTCCCTTCTAGAAACTTTGTTCTGTTTGACTGATCAACTCTGATTCTCAATAATTATCAATTATAATACTAAGAAACCAAAGTGGCAGCTTAAAAACTCCACTGTGACACAGTAAAACTGTTCCGGCATATAAGGGATATAGATCCTCCATTCTGCTTGAACTAACAGTGAAACAGGACAGAAAAAAACAAAAAAACAAAACAGAAAGCATATACAATAGGGGTGGAATGGTTTATGAAAACCATCCAAACCGTTCAGCTCGACTGTTTCGGTTTTGCATGTTTTCTGTTTGGCTAATAACACGCAGAACTCTTTTCTTTTCTTCTTCTTATTTACTAATGGGGCAAAGCAGTGTACACTCCACAGCAGAATGTAGAAAGCTAGCAAAGATGCTGGTGCGCATGGTTGCGGCGGCGCGTTATTGTGAATTCCACTGGAGTTCGAGGCAGGACACGTTATTACGTCATGCCCTTCTGGTGATCCAAAAGCCAATCATATTGCAGTGGAGTGGTTCCTGCCTAGAACTCCAGTGGGAATCATAGTGAAGCTATTGAGACCATCGTAAGCCACCAGGACAGTCTGTTTCTCTCCAATGCAAGATTTCCGCTGCATAAAACGAACAACAGGGAATTAGAACTCGCTGGAAATCACTATGTGCATGACTGCTGTGTTTTGATTACCACAGAAAGTTTGCTTCACCTGAGGATGCACGATGCTAGCATGCAGCTAGTTAGCCTTTAAAAAGTGGGAGGCATCTACCCGAACTGTTCATATTCCTGCACCCTTTACCTGATTTGCGTGTAAATACCCTCAAATGAAATGCAGTTAAAGCTTGTTTGTTTCATTTCACTGCGATTGGCTGGCAACCAGTTCAGGGTGTACCCCGCCTCCTGCCCGATGACAGCTGGGATAGGCTCCAGCACGCCCGCGACCCTAGTGAGGAGAAGCGGCTCAGAAAATGGATGGATGGATGTTTCATTTCAAATCCATTGTGGTGGGCGTGAGAGCCAAAACGATGAGAATTGTGACCATATCCTAATATTTATGACCTTGAGACTAATAATTGGCGGCACGGTGGGTGACTGGTTAGCACATCTGCCTCACAGTTCTGAGGACCCCGGGTTCAAATTCGGCCTCACCTGTGTGGAATTTGCCCTGCTTCTCGCCTGAAGATAGCTGGGATAGGCTCCAGCACGCCCGTGATCCTCGTGAGGATAATCGATACAGAAAATGAATGAATGAATGAAAATTTTTATAAAAAATCAGAATCATCTTTATTTGCCAAGTCTGTCAAAAACACACAAGGAATTTGTCTCTGGTAGTATGACAACATAAAAAACACAGTCACTGATTATCTGAGACAATATCGATTGTGCAAATGTTGCAGATGTTACTCAGGCACATGAGTGGCCAGTATTGGTCAACAACAGATATGCAAATAGTGCAGAGTGGTGAGACTACTACAGTGAGTGCACGAGTAATGTATAATTGGCCCCACAGAGATGTGAGAAGAATCTCAAGAAGAAATTGCCAGCATGTTGCAATCAAATTGTACGTTTGGGAGGGAAGAGGGAAGAAGCTGTTGGAATGTCTGCTTGTTTTAGTTTGCATTGTTCGGTAGCGCCTATCTGAGGGAAGGAGCGGGAAGAGCCGGTGACCGGGATGTGGCGGGTCCGAGAGGATTTTGAACGCTCTTGTCTTAGTTCTGGCAGCGTCCTCAAGGGTCGGTAGGGGGGTACCGAGGATTTTTCCAGCAGTCCTGATTGTCTGTTGCAGTCGGAGTTTGTCCTTTTTTTAATAATAATAATAATAGAGTTAATAATAATGCTATGAAGATACTTTCACTCTTCACTTTTTACCCAAGTATACAAGACATCATTGATTTTCCTAAGAGTCAACATGCACTGAACCGAAAAATGTGACCACAAAACCGAGATACGAACCAAACTATGGATTTTATGAACCGTTCCACCCCTAATACAGGTGTCCTTTACACAAGGAATACATTTTTCATTTTTCTGCTAATATTTGTTTTCCTCTCTGGGATAAATTGTCATCATGTGCAGGACACCAGTTGAGAAGCGATACGTTAACAGCTCAAGCGACTAATATGAATATCAGTTCCGGAAAAATAAAGTGTTTTCAATTCACAAGCAGAAAAGAACATCACTGGACAAATAATACCCATTATATTTCAATGCAGGTGCGAAATGAAGGTGTTATTCAAGGATGCACACAAAGAAATAAAAGTAGAAAGAACAATCCAAACCATTTTCATTTCCTGAAGAACTGTGTCAAGACATTCTCATATGGCAAATGTGTACAGACACGCATGCACACGCCCCACATTATGGTACGGTCATGGTGCCCAGCAGGACACCATTCATTTGACTTCCTACTTCAGCTTTGTTTGATAATTTCACAAGGACCAAAGTCAGCGGCTCACACCAAACATCCTGCACGTGCACGCAAACACACATTGACTGACACCCCGCAGAAGAAAGGAACAGCTAGGAAGGATATCCTCATTTCTTCCATATCAGGGCTCCTTTGAAAGCTTTGACTCTGAGCTGAATGAGAGGTTTCACTGAAGCCATTCACCTCAATGATCTGCTCTGATCCACTCACAATCGACCATATCTGTTATACATGGCTGGGCCTTTCAGAGCCGGCAACAAGGGAACAGGACAGGGGGAAAGAAAGAACTGGAGCAGGGAGAGAAAAGACAAAAAGGAAAGCAGAGCACAACTGACTAATTAATATCAATTTACGATGCACATTACCAGCACACGCTTTTTATAACACACACTAAGTGATTATTTAGCAACAAAAAAAAGGGGCGAGTGTGTCAAAGGGCAAATGTACAGTACAGTACAGAAATCACATTCAAACTCATGTTAAATGGGAGTGAGCACACACCTGCCTTCATTTAAAGTGCCTGTGATTCACCTCAAATAAAGTACAGCTGTTCTTTTTCTGACATTTTTTGTAGTCACATCTTACAGCACAAGGCATGGTCATCAGAGTGCTTCCACAGCATCAGAGGGATCTCGTTGTTCAAAGGTATCTTTGTGGATAAGGGTCCAAAAGAATTTCCAATGCATTAAATATGCCACGGAATACAGTGAAGACATTGATCGTTAAGGGGAGAAAATTTGATGAGAAGAAAAGTGGTCAAGGAGGCTATCAAGAGGCCAACAGCAACATTGAAGGGAATTTCTGGCAATTGCTGGCTGTTCAGTACATGTGACAACAATGTCCTGTCTTCTTCATACAGCTCGGCTATGTCAAGACTGAAGCCATGTCAAAACATCTAAACATGGCTACATTTTGCAAAAACACACTTTGAAATCTCCCAACAAAACGCAAGTGGGGATTTTTGCGTTTTGTTCCAATAAACCAAGGTTGAACTTAAGGAACATAATTCCATTCCAAAAGATATGCTTGGCGCAAACACAACTCTGCAGCATGGTGGAAGCAGCGTCATACTTTGGGGCTCTTTTTCTTCAGCTGGAACTGGGGCCTGAGTCAAGGCGGAGGCAACTCTGAACAGTCCCAAATAGCAGGCAGTACGCACACACACAAAAAATAGACTTCTGCTAGAAAGCAAAAAAAAAAAAAGCCTACAACAAACATCTCAACTTTATTTGGGGTTAATCAAAGGCACTTTAAATGGTGACTGGTGTGTGCTGACTCCCATTTTACATGAGTTTGAATGTGACTGGTAAATTCTGAACACAACCACATTTCGTAATTTTTTTTCATTTGAGTTGTACAGGTTATAGAGCAGCACGTTGGGCGTCTGGTTAGAGCGTCTGCCCCACAGTTCTGAGGACCGGGGTTCAATCCCCGGCCCCGCCTATGTGGATTTTGCATGTTCTCCCCGTGCCTGTATGGGTTTCTCCGGGCACTCCGGTTTCCTCCCACATCCCAAAAAAATGCATGCTAGGTTAATTGAAAACTAAATTGTCCGTAGGTGTGAATGTGAGTGACAGGTTGTTTGTTTATATGTGCCCTGCGATTGGCTGGCAACCAGTTCAGGGTGTACCCTGCCTCTCGCCCGAAATTAGCTGGGATAGGCTCCAGAACGCCCGTGACCCTGGTTAGGATAAGAGGTGTAGAAGATGGATGGATGTTCTTTTTCTCTTACCTCCATTCTTCGTAAACACTGATGCAAAATTCAAATGTACGATTGCTGCTGTTCGTTACTGCCACCTGTTCTGCTTCCAGGCAATTTTTTATGCTTCTCCATAAAATGAATTGAGTAAATATGTGGAAAATTGTTAGAAATGACACCATAGGTATAAATAAGTACCGAGGAATATCAGTTAAAAGAGCTATAAAGAGCTGACAAAAATTCAAATAGGACTCCTTGTTTGACCAGAAACATGTACGCAATGACGACCTAATAATTAATCATACAATCACATTTGTAAGCAATTGTTTGTTTGTTTGAAAAAAGGACAGTGCAAAATGTATATTACAAATACATATATTAAAATCCAGAAGATAATTTTGGTTTGCATAACACAAAGAACTAATTTGAAGAGTTGGCCATCATGCATTTTCGTCTTTATTTTATATATTTGCAAGTTATATCAGCTCCCTGTCTAGAGGCGAAAATGAAACATGTCTAGAAAAGAACACCGTGAAAATCGGAGGGGCTCGCTTATGTTCGACAGTCCGATTTACATGGAGGTTCTGCTTGTTGTCTATTTTGTCAGAATAAACGCAGCATCATTCGGAAGCATGAGCAGAGGAGATCACAAAGAGCCTGGCAGAAATCATTTTCAAATTTCAACTGTTTGTGACTTTTGCCAACTCAAAATGTATCAATTATGCTATGACCTTGATGTAATACATTATGTGTGTGTAATACCATGGAATTTACAGTACATTAAAAATGTTGTTTAAATGAATACATTTACTGGAATTGTAACTAATATACTGAATATAATATGTCTCGTAATCGACTGAATATTATTACCCTTTTGTGTTACCTGTGAAAAGAAGACCGTATGACACATCAAATCGATGATCTACTTTGGTGGAAAAACAACCAATCAGCATTCCCCTCTATGAGCGAATGTGCCCAAAAATACCTGACAGTGGTTGCAACATCAGTGCCAGCCGAGAGGATGTTTTCAAAAGCCGGGCAGTTAATAAGTCACAGAAGAAGCGCATTAAAAGCAAAAAAATAGAAACAATACCGTTCTTAAAAAAACACACATTTGTTCTGCACGGGGTTGCTTATTTTTCTAGAAAAGGCCACCTGTTTTTTTTTTCAAAAACAAAAGGAGTGCACAGAAGGGATATGTTTTAAAATTTTCGTATAGGAGTTTTTGAACAGTATTTTCAGTGATCACTTTGTGCACTTTGTTTATTTAAGATGGTTTGTTACTGTTCCATTGCATCTGGAAAAAACAATTATTATGATAATAAAGTATGTTCTATTTAACAATGAACTTTGTCCCAATTCTTTTCTGGGTTTTAAATATTTAATAATAATAAATGAAACATCACAAAAATACTCAAGGGTCATGAACAATTAATATTTAGCAATTTGATGAATCATCTAGTTTAGTTTTGGAAAAGTATCGGTATCGGCGATACTGGCTCTGTATTTACTTGGTATCGGATCGATACCAAAACGTGCAGTATTGCACACCACTAGCAGCTGCTACAACGATTGCTGATTGTGTCTTAGCATCTCCGCCTCTCCGACAACGTACTGCGTACCATGAAAATAAAAGCCTAAATGAAGCTTCTATTTTGAAGGTGGCCCCGGAGCGCTGTGATGGCGCTTAATGAAGCCTGAACCATGCGTTTGCCCCCCTGTTGGCTTGCTGACTGGGTTGCAGGCAATGAAAATGAAGCGCTCTTCGTATGCAGCAGTACCTACATTTTAAATGTAAACGTGTGTGCGCGTGTGCGCGTGCATGTGTGCGTTTGCGTGTGTGTGCACCTACCCACCAGGCATTCTTAATCCCTTTAATTGAGTGGAGATCATGAATTGCCCTCAAGTCTTCGCAGACTGCTCCACTTCACCATATGCGCGATAAATGCTGCTGCTGTAGGCAATTTCTCCTTCCCCATTCCTTCTCAAAGAAACCCAGACTCTCTTTTACTCCTTTTCTCTTGTCCGCTCACATCTTTTTTGTGTCAAGATAATTGTTGCTTTTCAGCTTGTAAAAGGTGCAGGGAACGAGGGCCAACCATACGTGCATGAGTATGTAGTCGTCTGCATTTGAGCCAAAGACTGACCAATTGCGTGCAAGTTTTGCTAAATATGTAGTTTAATGCATAACACAAAGAACTTATTTTGAAGAGTTGGCCATCGTCCATTTTCATCTTTAGTTTAGCTGTAGTTTGCCTTTTTGCACCATCACAATTGATTTGAAATAAAGCAACCGATATTCTTTTGCAGGGTAGACCAGCAGCCGATATATAAGGTTTCTCAAAAACATGACAATTACACACATTGTCAAATTTGTTTGATTCTGTTGAAACCAATTTACCAACATGCATAATGACAAGCCAGAAAGCTTCTGGGAGAATGTTCTTTGGAAAGATGTGGAAGAAAATGGAGCGTAAAAAAATAAATAAAAAAATAAAATAAAAATAAAAATAAAAATTATATATATATATATATATATATATATATATATATATATATATATATATATATATATATATATACACATATATATTTGAAAGTTATATCAGCTCCCTGTTTCGAGGTGAAAATGAAACATGCAAAGAAAAGAACACCGTGAAAATTGGACGGGCTCGCTTATGTTCTGGGGCTGTTATGCTGAATACAGCACAGGGTGTCTGGACCATGAGCAGGGTCCATTTTAAGACTTTTAAGGAATTCCGGGGCAATATGCGCGGCCCAGTGCCAGAAAGGTTGGTCTCAGCCACAGATCATCGGTTCCTTCAACAGGATAATGACCTAAAACAAACAACTGAGTCACCCAAGAATGGCTAGAAAGAAAATATTGGACTATTCCGAAGTGAACCCTTAATTAAATCATATTGAACGCCTAAGGAACGACTAGAAACATGCAGGCTGGAAAATGCACCTTTCAAACCCTGAGACAACTTCACAGGTATAGAAGTCACATTGAAAGTCACAGATTTCTTTTTTTAAATTTATTTATTATTATTGTTGCAGTGATTGCTTCAGAAGGTTGTGCAACAAATACTGTATTTTCACCCATGCCAGTTTCATTAGTTTTCTTTCTTTTTTTGTTTCAAAATAATTTTGTTGGACTTTTGTATTTATATTTCTAATTTACAGTACCCATATAAATTACAGTCTGTCAGTGACCAGTGTGGGTTTTCCTTTCTGTAACGGAAGGGTACCAACAATTTGGCCAACGTGTGTCACAAAGCGTTTCCATCGAGGAAATTCTCCAGCGTTCAAGCACCCATTGACCGTAAAGCAAAGCAGAAAAAAAGAAAACAAGTGGTACAGTTATAGCATTTATACCAAAAGAAAACTGGGGGATTTACCCAACGGTCACACTTGGGGTCTTGTTTTGATTGCATCTTTACTATCGCTCATACTGTAGAAGCCATGCCAAACCAGTACATGGACAGCTCCACCAGTTAAATGTTGGCTGATTCTTTTCAAGTGCTACTATTCAACTGCACTTTGAAATCCAACATTCATCCAGCTCTACCATCCATTCTCTTACTTTTCAGAGTTTGGGTCGAACATAAAAATGACATAAAGATACGTAAAGAGGAAGCCAATTTAATTAGAACAGCTCTCTCGCTCTCACTGTGTGTAATGGCTCTTATTGTAAGCGCTGTCAGGGCCACAAGGACCCTTAAAGGCAGGATTGGGGCATTCCTTATGCCACTCTGGCCAGAGGATGAAGGGATAAGAGGTGATCAAGAAAAAAAAAGTTGGGGTGGCAGTAGTGGAGCAAGACCAAAAGAAAGAGAGGCAGAGAGAGGGGTGTTTAGTCTTGGATTTTAATTAAAATCACCAGAGGAATTCTAAACAACTCTCTTCTTTCTTTCTGTGAGTGCACAGCTGAATGTGTTGGAAAACTTGTTGGGGCTACAATGGGAGAGGGATGAGAGAGCAGTTGATAGGAGTAGGTACTGAAAGCAAATGAGAGGTTGTTTATAGATGAAGTCATTGCAGTTTCTCGTTAATCAATTAACTCATTCAAAGCTAATGAAAAGACTCATTAACTTTAGGTTAAAGGCCATGGGAGGTTTTCGAAGGAAAATTGTTGCATAATTAGAGAAGTTCTACAAGTTACAAGAAAGTCAAAATTATTGTATAACCAATGTAATTATTTTATAACCTGCTTAGTAAAATGTAAAAACATTTTTTAGTGAAAATACTTTAAAGACCCTGTAAAGTTATTGCAGAGATGTGTTTGTGAATATACAGTATTATACAATGTTTGAATATTAGGCGGCACAGTGGCCGACTGCCTCACAGTTCTGGTTCAAAATCCGGCCTCCCCTGTGTGGAGTTTGCATGTTCTCCCCGTGCCTGCGTGGGTTTTCGCCAGGTACTCCGGTTTGCTCTCACATCCCAAAAAAATGCATGATAGGTTAATTGAAGAGTCTCAATTGTCCGTAGATTTGAATGTCAGTGCGAATGGTTGTTTGTTTACATGTTTACACCCGCAACTCTAGTTAGGAGAAGTGGCATACAAAATGGAAAGGAATGACAATAAATACTGTTAAATTAGTGAACAGACAATTTCTCACTGGACAGTTTTATTATTGTGAGCATAGCATGATCATTGCTGCAGCAATCACAGCGTTTTAGAGGCATCCATCCATCCATCCATTTTCTGAGCCGCTTCTCCTCACTAGGGTCGTGGGCGTGCTGAAGCCTATCCCAGCTGTCATCGGGCAGGAGGCGGGGTACACCCTGAATTGGTTGCCAACCAATCGCAGGGCACATAGAAACAAACAACCATTCTCACTCACAGTCATGCCTACGGGCAATTTAGAGTCTCCAATGAATGCATGTTTTTGGGATGTGGGAGAAAACCGGAGTGCCCGGAGAAAACCCACGCAGGCACGGGGAGAACATGCAAACTCCACACAGGCGGGGCCGGGGAATGAACCCAGGTCCTCAGAACTGTGAGGCTGATGCTCTAACCAGTCGGCCACCGTGCCCCAGTCGGCCACCGTGCCGTTTTAGCGGCATTGTATACGAATTTAAACCTGGATGGACAGGGATAGAAGTGCACAATAATATATGATTTGAAGATGTCTTTTTCACAGAAACGTGTGGGAAAACATACAAAAAATATTAAAGCTTACGGAGAAGGACTTGGCCAGCAAGAAAAAAAATGTTTTTTCGTGACACTGATATATTTATTTAACTCAGGTGCAGTCCATTACTTCTGATCATCCTTGAGATCGTTCTACACCTTCATTGGAGTCCGGCTGTGTTTGATTATACTGATTGTACTTGATGAGGAATGCCACACCCCTGTCTATATAAGACCTTGCAGCTCACAGTGCATGTCAGAGCAAATAAGAATCATGAGGTCAAAGGAACTGCCTGAAGAGGTTAGAGACAGAATTGTGGCAAGGCACAGATAGGGTAAAAGTTAAAAAAATAAAATAAAATTCTGCTGCATTTAGGGTTCCTAAGAGCACAGTGGCCTCCATAATCCTTAAATGGAAGACGTTTGGGACGACCAGAACCCTTCCTAGAGCTGGCTGTCCAGCCAAACTGAACAATTGGGGGAGAAGAGCCTTGGTGAGAGAGGTAAAGAAGAACCCAAAGATCACTGTGGCTGAGCTCCAGAGATGCAGTCGGGAGATGTGACAAAGTTCTAGAAAGTCAACCATTACTGCATATGTGGACACCCTTATGTTTGAATATGGTATTCTTTATGGACAATCCGTGATGAGCACAGAAGTCCAATAACAGAACACCGCTCGGGTTCTGATCGGGGGGTGGCATTCCTCCCAATCACGCCCTTCCAGGTCTCACTGTCATTGCCCACGTGAGCATTGAAGTCCCCAGCAGAACGATGGAGTCCCCAGGGGGAGCGCTCTCCAGCACACCTTGCAAGGACATAGAAAAGTGTGGGTACTTTGAACTGCTGTTTGGTGCATAGGCACAAACAACAGTCAGGACCCGTCCCCCCACCCGAAGGCGGAGGGAGGCTACCCTTTCGTCCACCGGGGTGAACCCCAACATACAGGCGCCGAGCCGGGGGCCAATAAGTATACCCCCACCTGCTCTGCGCCTGTCACCGTGGGCAACTCCAAGGTGGAAGAGAGTCCAACCCCTCTTGAGAGGACTGGTACCAGAACCCAAGCCGTGTGTGGAGGAGCCCGACTATATCTAGTCTGAACTTCTCCACCTCACACACCAGCTCGGGCTCCTTCCCTGCCAGAGAGGTGACATTCCACGCACCTAGAGCCAGTTTCTGTAGCCGGGGATTGGATTGCCAAGGTCCCTGCCTTCGGCCACCGCCCAGCTCACACTGCACCCGACCCCTATGGCCCCTCCCACAGGTGGTGAGCCCATGGGAAGGGGGACCCACGTTACCCTTTCGTGCTGTGCCCCATGGTGTCCCAGGCGCTTGCCTTCGAGCCCCACCTCCAGGCCTGGCTACAGAGGGGGGCCCCGGTGACCTGCGTCGGGGCAAGGGAAAACGTCTTCCTGAATTGTTTGTCATCATAGGGGTTTTTGGAGCCGTGCTTTGTCTGGTCCCTCACCTAGGACCTGTTTGCCATGGGTGACCCTGCCAGGGGCATAAAGCCACAGACAACTTAGCTCCTAGGATCATTGGGACACACAAACCCCTCCACCACGATAAGGTGACAGCTCAAGGAGGGGATCTGTATTTTGAAGAATTATTCTGAAGCTAAGCACTTTATTTGAACATGTAATACTTTCTTTTTATTTATTACTCTTATTTTGAAATTCACAGCCCTACTTTTATTTAGTAAATGAGAAAACACACAATTGTACTCATATGTTTGATTACCCAGGCAGAATTTGTAAGATGTGTACAATTCTTTAAAGAAAACATGAAGGACCAGGCAAAACACTTAATTTTATTTTAAAGGGATTCAAATTATACCGTAAAGCATTTCAGAAAAGCATGATCATTAAACAAAACATGACCATAAAGAAATTAATGATGGTTGTTGTTCAGTCATCAGTCGTATTTAAAAAAAAAACAATAGTTCATAAATTCTGCCAGGGTATGTAAATTTATGAGCAGAACTGTACATGCAGTATATGCAGTCATACGTACCCCTGTCATATTGGAATGAAAGTGTAGGCTACACCTTTTTCATAACCACTAGGTGGCAGTGGCATACTAGAATGAAAGTGTACACCTTTTTCATAACCTCTAGGTCAAATGCCAAAGTCAGGCACGGGGGCCAGATTTGGCCCACGATGTAATTATATTTGGCCCGCAAGACCATATCAAATGTGTATTAGAGCTGGCCTGCCAGTATATTGCACATGCGCCACAAATATTACAAATCCCAGAATGCTTTGCTAGTGTGTTGGCCCATCAGTCGAGACCAGCGAGCGCCCTTTCCCTTTCTGTTGCAGTTGTTAGCAACTATGCTACCAGTCTCCTCGAGCAAATTTACACTTACCCTTCCAAAAATGGCCCAAACGAAAGATGTAAAACGGTTAACTTCTAAGACAGGTGGGAGGCAGATTGTCTTTTCACTAAAATAAAAGACAGACCTGTTTGTCGTGTGCAGAGCAACCCGGCTGTAACAAATAATATAACGTAATTGAATTAATGTTTTTTTAATGCCCTTGATCAACTCCTCGGCCGTACTGTTAATAGTTTGAGGTTTGGATTTTTATTGAAGGACATTCTTATTTTTTTGGGTTTTGTTGTTGGCTATTGAAAAAAGATTTATATCACAAAGAAAGGTAGTTGGAGCTAGATAAATAGAAGATGGAGATACAGAAATTCATGCTATTTATTTAACTACAAAACAACAAACAAATACCACTGATGTCCCAAATTAGATTTCTCATGTTTGTAATATTAAAGTTTGTTTATTCCAGATTGCCAACTGGTTAGCAGATCTGCCTCACATTTCCTGGCCCCGCCTGTGTGGAGTTTGCATGTTCTCCCCGTGCCTGGGTGGGTTTTCTCCGGGCACTCCGGTTTCCTCCCACATCCCAAAAATATGTGTGGCAGGTTGATTGAAGACTCTAAATTGCCCGTAGGTGTGTATGTGAGTGCGAACGGTTGTTTGTTTGTATGTGCCCTACGATTGGGTGGCGACCGGTTCAGGCTGTACACCGCCTCCCGCCCGAAGATAGCTGGGATAGGCTCCAGCATGCCCGCGACCCTAGTGAGGATAAGCGGTAAAAAGTAAATGGATGGATGGATATTCCAGATTCAGTGTTCAAGCAAAATTTAAGTTTGTTGTCATATGCTAAACTTTAACACTACATTTCTGCAGAGAAGGGAAATATGCACATTGCAGTGATTTGTCATTAAATATTGAGTTTGGCCTGCGACGATGTCCCAATTTTTAATTTTGGCCCACCGTGAATTTGAGTTTGACACCCCTGCTCTAGGTGGTAGTGGCATAATGGAATTAAAGTGTACAGCTTTTTCATAAACTCTAGATGGCGGCATACATTTATAAAATGTGAAACTTTTTTTCCATTTTCCCTGATACCAATGTATAATGCGCACTATTGACTTTTGACAATTTTTGGAGGAAGCAAAATGTCCATTATACACTAGAAACTTGTTCACGTCTGTGAATCTTCAGACTATGGTGCACACAGTAAAATCTGCTCAGGTTAGGCTCCAAATGCATTCCCACTTCCCTCATTGTCAAACCATGCAAAAGAACATCTAAAATACAGAATTTTCCCTTTTCTAATACTGCACCTCCTCTCTTTCCTCTCTTATGCTTACTCTGTCTCTCTGATTGTCTCTATTCATAGTGAAACTTCAAAAACCGGTGCTCTTATATTGGTTTCTTCACATCATTAGCCACAAGTGTGATCAATTTTGAGTTGCTGTATTTACGTTGAGACACCTGTGCTTTATTTGAGTTGCTACTTGTGCTTACCATTATGCAACAAAAGTGCATCAGAGTTCAAACTATGTTTTGGTGGGTGAATATATATTGGCAAGTTGTGTCTATCTAGGTGAAAAGTGCACTTACTAAAAGAGTGACCAATTCAATAAGTAGGTTCAGGGCACTGAGGATTTGATTCAGACAATAGGCTTTTGTGTTTTAGCAATTGAGAAACACTGTATTAGTCTTCCCCAGTGAGAAATTACATTTGTGGGTGTGAGCATCCAGACCCTGGTTCAGTCAGAGACTATATAAAAGAGGCACTGAGGCATGCCGGACAATGTAGACCTACAGGGTTTTCTCTACCTGAGAGGACACACACGCACACACACACACGCACACACACGCACACACACGCACACACACACACACATGCACACACACACAGACCAAAGGCAAGTGCTGTCAAGTGCAGCTTAGAGAGGCTGTGAGTGGGGCAGTAACAATTGGCTCATGGGGTTACTGGGTGACCCCTAGGAGTCTATAATTCAGAATGGGGCTAGTTTATCATTCACACGCTCAGACCACCACACACACACACACACACACAAAGATTCACAAGGGGAAAAAAAGAGGAGTTCATTTAGAGGGAGTAGATGAAAGAAAAGATAGGAAGGACAGTGAAGAAGAAGAGAAGGGGGGGAAAATCCTTCTGTTAGCATATATCAGAATCAGTGTGAGCGAATCATACATAAGCAAGTTTGGAGACCAAAGGTCAGGCCTTTAGAGACCACAGTGTTTAAGACCCCAAATGACTCCTCTTTATAACATTTGACCTCTGACTTGATACTCCAGAAGTAGAACTTTGTCAATTCACAAATTGTATTAATATATTCAGTACACACTGTACATGTAGTACACAATTTTATAACTTCTATGCAGTGTGTGTTTTGTTTTACACATGTTTGGCTAATATTCTGTCTATTACCTTCATCAATAAACAAGCATTAAAATGAGGGGATATTCATTTTGAATTTTGCAGGGGATCAAATAATGATTTTCCCTTCTGTAGTTGATCTGCATATTGCTGATTTCCTTGTCTGCCTTGCACCTTAAGACAGTATTATACAGCATGATTACTGTGCTCACTACAATACATTTCACAGTGTTTCCTGCCCCGTTCGTCCAATAAGAAACTTTGTGATAATTCCGCGTGCTTAAAAAGCTGGCAGATTGAGAGAAATAATGGAATTGTCTTTACTTTCATTGGACATGATTTTATTCAAATTCAAATCATTAAAAAAACCCAAATCTTTAAAAGCACATTTGTTTAGACAAGTATCTTTAGTCAGACTCGATTGTTTTTGTTTTGTTTTCTTATTCCTCAAACATTCCAAAGACATGCATGTTAGGTTAACTGAAGACTAAATTGTCTTTAGGTTTGCAAATGGCAGTTGGGATAAATTCACTTGTGATCCTGAACAGGAATAGTCGTGGATGCCCTTCACCCTAATAAGGATAAGCCATATAGAAAATGGATGGATGGATAGATTTAATTGATTTTTATTCAATTTCTTGTATTAACTGTAAAAATGTAAAATATTACATCTCTGTATATTTTTGCATTGAAAAAAACAAAGGCATGGGGAGAACATGCAAACTCCACACAGGAGAGGCCAGGATTTGAACCCCAGTCCTCAGAGGCAGATGTGCTAAACAGTCAGCCTCCATGCCGCCGGTACAGGATGACCATTAATACTTTTAATAAATTAATAAATTATTTTGCATCTTTGGATTTCTACGCTCCTACTTGACATGATATTTTCTGCAATTTAAAAAAAAAAGTAAATTGTTTATTTTTTATTTTTCGTGTACTTTAAGTGCATTGAAAAGTTAAATGTAGCTCAGATTGCGAGGTTTATCACAGAATCCCATTAACTATATATTTGGGGGACAACGCATTAACTGCATAATGCCAACATATGGTTACTAGTGTATGTGCGTGTTTGCATTTGTGTTTGTGTGTCAGGAGATACCACACAGAGCTGTGACGAAAGGAGCAAAATACAGACATTTCACACACACATATACACACAGATACACACACACAGAGAAGTTTTTCAGCTCATTAGGCAGAGGGTTGCGTGTCAAATCAGGTTTTGTGTGGAGGCTGCAGGCTCATTATGATCTAATTTGCCTTTAGTGGTTATGCAGCTGGGCCGACAGGGAGAGCAAGGAGTTAGGGAATGGAAGTGGGAAAAGATGACACTGGAAGGTAGGAAGGGAGAGACAGAGAAGCAAAAGGATCAATTAGGATCTCTTTCGTAACATTTGATCAATAACAGTAAAGACAATTGTAAGGAAGAAAAAAAAGCAAATTTAGCATTTTATTAAGCCACTTTGAGAGGGAGTGGGAGACGCGTCCCAGTCGCCGGCTGGCAGTTTGGAGTGACGCCTTGGGAGAGCGAAAGCATGCTGTGACAATGCGAGAGATTGCGTGATTTCCGAAGATGAAAAACATGGCGGCGCCCCTAGCAGAGATTTGAAAAAGCAGCGATTACAAGATAACATTTCTCTTTTCACAAGTCTTTTTCCTTTTTCAACGGCGGATGTTCCTTTCATTCTTTTCTCTTTTCCTTCGCCAGCTTCGCTAGCAGCGGTAACTTGTGAAGAGCCTCGTGCCATCCGCGCAGCTACGGCAACGCCAACTCGTCTGTCATGGAGGATCCGACTCATCGCATTGAGCTGCCCCTGAAGAGGAAAAAAACTGATTCTTCCACTTCAACTGAGTATTTACTTGATTCGACAGATATACAGACGTCTCCTCCTCTCAATCAACAAGAAATTGTTAATTGCACTTGATTTGCCTTGCCAGGAGATTGCCGAACTCAGAAAGAGCTTGGAATTCACACAATAACAGGTCAAGGAGCTACGTTTAGATAATACTGCGCTCCGATTAAACATGATGTCAACGTCATCAGAACTACAAACTCTTAGACTGGAATATAAACTCATCAAAGAAACTACGCTGGACATTCAATCATGAAGCATACGCGACAATCTCATTTTCTCGGGCATTCCAGAAAATGCTCCGGCAGACCCCGCGGTGTAGATTAAAACGTTTATGATGTCCGCGCTCAAGATACAGTCGACAAGATTACTTTTCACTGTGTTCACCGATTAGGAGACCCTCGCCCAGGAAACCGACCACGTCCCATCATTCTAAAGTTTGAACACTTTCAGGAAAAAGGTTTTGTAAAATAAAAAGGTCGGTAGCTCAAAGGGACTTCGTTTGGAATGAATGATCACTTCCACAAGGAAATCAACGAGGCGTAAAATCTTGTACCCGTTGATGAAGAATCACCGCGACAAAGGCAAACGAGCGTAGCTAGTTGTCGATAAACTATATGCCGACGGCCTCGCCCGGCGTTGTCTCCTAGTCTTAGTAAAGCTCTGTTCGCTATCTGTCATCCATCGCTCCCACGCCGCTCGCAACTTCACTTTGAATGCCCTGTTTAGACCGATGTCCAGCGGTTGGAGTTCCTTCGTCAAGCCACCCGGAATGATGGCAAGCTCCCAGTTATTGCCCTCAGTTGAATGGTGACTGTAGAAACGCTTCTCCCGGCTGTTCTTTGCTCATTAATCCATTGCTCGAGTTGGTCTTCCAACTCGGGCCACCTCGCCTTGTTTCCGCAGAAACTCAGCTTCGTCTTCTTGACTTGGCGTAGCTCGTTTTCCTGCTTCCTCCACTTGCAAACCATGGATTCTTTGATCTTGAATTCTCTCGTGGCTGCTTGAGTCCCAAGTTCCTCCGCGTAACTGATAGCTTGCAGTTTAAACTGTGCTTCGTAAGCGTGTCTCTTCGTAGGTGCCATTTTCGGGTGTCCTTAGCCAAACCGATGTTGTTTTGCACAATGCACATACTAAATACCTACTGGGGGCGTGCCTTTAGTGTCCTCCTTCTCGCGCACCCTTCCCCCTTTAACGTCCGCATACTGTCCTCAATCACGTCCGCCTATCCTCTATATAAGCAGCGTGTCGGCAGGAAATGCTCCCAGTTAAGCGGAGCGCTCATCAAAGTCACACAACAACATTTACAGATTTTGGAACTCGGTGCACACATGAGAAGCGCCGCATTATAAGGCGCCCCGTCCATTTTGGAGAAAATTTAAGACTTTTAAGTGCGCCTTATGGTCGTGAAAATACAGTATACAGGCTACAATATTTAACAAGCTTTATACAATCGTCAATGTATACGCTCCAACTAAAGATGATACAGCCTTTTTTTTCACATGCTCTTTTCACACTTGTTAAACTTGTCAGTCAATTCTACAATTATCATGGGAGGTGATTTTAACCTTACGCTAAATCCCCTAATAGATCGCTCAAATCTCAAAAATAGCAATCAGCCACAATGCCCCAATATATTAGAGCAACATATAGATGACTTTGGTCGTGTTGACATATGGAGGCTGAAAAACAGAGAATACACATTTTTCTCGTCGGTTCACCGCTCATTCTCAAGAGGAGATTTTTTTTCTTTTAAACAATTCGGCAGCTCAAAGAATTACCCCCAAAATACAAACAATCATCATCAGCTACCATACACCAATTTATCTCAATATAAAAGTTTAATCAAGTGTGGGACCCCCACCAACATGGTGCTTCAAAATGTCCATATTGAAGGACCGGGATTTTGATTCTTTCGTGAGGAATGGGATACGTTTTTGAAATTCAACGACTCCCCGACCATATCCCCATATCTGTTGTGGGAAACCGGGAAAGCTGTATTGAGAGGTCGAATCATATCATACACTTCCTATAAAAAAAGAGAAGAACAAAAATTGGAAAATGGAATTGAGGAAAAAAATAAACACCTCACGGAAGAATATGCAAATAATCCGACAGATACGCTTAGACACCAACTTCAAAAGGCAAAACATCAATTAGACATCTTATCCAAAAGAACAGATTTTCTACAGCAACAGTTAAGATACACTACCCTTGAGTACAGTAATAAATCAGAAAAATGTAGGCACGGTGACCTGTTCGCTCGGTAGGCGGTGTAGGCACAGCAATTACAGGACACTTCTGTCAGTCTTTGTGCATGTAAAAAGGTGTCAATTCACTTGCATGTGTCCGCAGGCACACACCTCTAGGACTCTTTCGCTGGGTGTGGGCCACTCACAAATAACTCATGAATATGCTAATTGATTGTGTATCCCCTCACTCATACTCTCGTCCTATAGACTTTTATAATTTACATAGTCAATCCCACCCCACTTCAGTTGTACAGTTGTTCATGACCCTTGTCCTGCATGCTTCTTCTCCTGTCCTTGTCCTGTTCTATCTTGTCCTGTCCTTCCCTCACAGGGTGTGGCACTACAGCCCCATGTAACACTCATATTTAATGTTTCATTGTTGTAGATAATGTCATGACTTACTTTTCTCATCCTGTTTCCAATGAGTGCTTTGTCTTTTGTCTTCGTTTCTCTCTCCCCTCTAGAAACTTTGTTCTGTTCGACTCTGATTCTCAATAAACTTCAATTATAACACTAAGAAACCACAGCGGAAGCTTAAAAACTCCACTGTGACACAGTAAAACTGTTCTGGCATAAAAGTGATATAGATCTTCCATTCTGCTTGACCTAACCGAACCTAAAAAAAAAAAAAAAAATGTCACTTTGGTTTTACTGTATGTGTAAATCTCTCCCATGCTGAAACTGCCACGCTTAAAGTTCTATTTTAAAAAAAGTTATTGATGATTTTAAATTCTTGGAATTCATATTAAAGGCAATCCTTTCTGACAGAGCAAATGGCGGTGGCCGACTGTAATACACTTTTTGCAAAACAGTAAAGATAAATGTGTAACGGTAAAGACAAACAGCTTCGTAAAAATGCTGTGAGTTGCACAATTTACGTGTTGCCCTTCAAACTCGGCAGATACAAGCACATAAATGGCACAAACTACTCATTCAACTCATTCGGCTTTATACAATTGTAATAATGGTTAAGACATGCAATAGTTCCAACAATTTTACAAATTTATAAATATTCATTCATATCACAGGAATTTATTTGGCCTTCTGCTAGTGTGTAAATGTAAAATAGCTGCCTCAATCTGGCACTTCCGCTAAAGACAGCTTGACAAAGAAGAGCTGTTTGTAAAAAACAACAACAAAAAAGGAACTCCGAAGACACTAAGATGCAACTGTGTTAATTTTCATGGAAAAGGAAAATTAAGCAACAGGAGAAAAATTCTATATATCCAAAAATGTAATTAGCATCTTCAGAAAGCATGTTGCAAATCATTAAACTTAATTTCGAACACATAACAGTAAAGACATTTTGGCGTTAAAAGTCTGAAAAATATTGCTTTAGAATATTTTTTTTTCCTTAGAAACAATTATGACCTTTTGATGGATAATAACTGCCAATAATTCAAATACTTGCATCAGTAAAATTTATTGATTTTCAAAAGGAAATTCAGTAGGCCATGTCTTAACTCTTATTGATCAAATTATATGAAATTGAACCATATGATGGAGACAAATTGACTTTGGAACACACATCCATCAATCCATCCATTTTGTAAACCATTTAGTTATCCTGGATTGCGTGCATGGAGCTGGAGCCAATCCCAGGTGACTTCTGACAAAAGGCAGACCCTGGACTGGTTGCCAGTCAATCACAGGGTACATATAGAAACAGGCAACCACTGACGCTCATATTTACACCATCACTGAGTGGGATCTCAGGCTAGTCAGGTCTGACCAGGGAAGAAACTCACTCATTTTTCAGTGTTTCAAACGAAGCAACACAGTGTCACGCAGCCGCTAACCAGGCCTAATTTATAAAACTAGGTACTGATTGAATTCTACACTGTTCTTTGTGGCCGGAACATGTATACATGGGGGTTCCCTGTCTTTTTATAAGTGTGTTAAATGGTTTAAGGTGTAGTGTCCAGAAGCAGCAGTGTGTGTCCTGGCCATCGTGCAGGGATAAAGGCTTCCATATTGTGCTGGACATTCACCTCCAGTAGCCGGCCAGAGGGGGTGTCCAGCTGCCAATCAAACCGACCTGCAGCAACAATGGGAAAGAGTCACCCTGAGCCTACACGCAGGCACACGCGCATTAACACACACACACACAAACAGACGCACGTATGCATACACGCACACACTGAAAAAAAACTCTAAATTGCCGGTAGGTGTGACTGTGAGTGCGAATGGTTGTTTGTTTGTATGTGCCCTGCGATTGGCTGGCAACCAGTTCAGGGTGTACCCCGCCTCCTGCCCGATGATAGCAGGGATAGGCTCCAGCACACCCGCGACCCTAGTGAGGAGAAGCGGCTCAGAAAATGGATGGATGGATGGATGATTTAAACCCCTTTAAGAAATTCTTAGTACAATTGCATTCATGGCTGTGACTGTGTATTAACCTCCCTAAAAATCAAGGCTTTGCAATAATGCTTCAAAGAATAAAACAATTACAACATTATTCAAATATTTACTTAGCACTGACATTCCAACAATGCTTCATCTTACTTCTTCTTGTGTACACTATGTCTATTGTATATTAATATACATATGTACATATTATTTTGTATATTGGCGATTACCTTGATGCGTTGAAAGGACCCTATTGAAAATGATATGATGCATCGCAAGGGGCTATCCTTAAAATTAAAATAAATAAATAGTGGGTTCATACGTAGGTGGCGGCGTGACACATCGGCACAGTGGCCTCGGGTCATCGTTAATGTCGGACCCTGCCCACTGAAGACCCAGGTACCAAATGCACGGCCCGCCGCTGATCCTGTGTTTGTCTCAACAATTTCTTTGGCATTCCAGCAAGGCAACAGGCATCATCTCATCTTATTCACATGTCATTTTTGAAGGAATTGTAATTTTGAGGTACGTTGTTTAATTGAAAATAATCAAATTAAATGAAAGAATTAAGACCTCGGTCCCCAGTTGTCACTACCAGTGCAAAGTAAATAATCTATATGTCAGAGCGCAAAGTGTTGGAAGTGCTGCGGTGGATTCCCAGCAGCAGCACTCAGTGCACGGCCCTCCTTTAGTCCCATTTCCAAGGCCCTGCATTAATCTTTTGTAATAACACTCAAAGTCTTTCGCTTGTCCACGAGCTCTGCAATTGTGTTTATCTTTTCAAACGCTTTGAGAAGTCATTCACTGACAACCATTCACTGCAACTACCCTGCCACAATGCAGCCCCACTACAAATCACAGCCTCTTAATGACCCCATTCTTTTGATGCTGAATTTCAACCATTGGTAATTCTTGGCAAAGCTCTCGGCACATTTGATTAGAAGATTAGAAAAACACAAAATTGGTAGCGGAATTAAAAAAAAAAAAAATCAGCGGCTTCGCGAGGTGTTTATAGATTTCAATTGTGTCTGTGAACAGAGGGCAGGGTGTGTGGTCCAGGTCCTCAAGTGCTACTTCACATCTTTAGAAGGATTGGGTCGGCTTGGATCAGTAACAAAAAAGGAGCCCACATTTAAAATCCAACATAGTGATTTTTGAATGGCGCATGAGATGAGATCACGGATAAGGAATTCAATAGGGCCAGAACAAGCCACAATTATAAAAGTGATAAATCACTTCTGTCTAAATGTACAGTATCTGGTGAGCCACATCAACCTTCTTTTGGCTGTGCAGTATATCCCGTCAGTTCATCCTTCAGATTCAAAGAATGAATCATTGAGAACAGCCTTAACAACCAGTTACTACAAAGAAAAGTGTCAGTTTTTAAATACTGAAAATAAAAAAAAAATACTGAAAATTAAAATAAAATACTGAAAATTAAATACATCGTGAAATCATCTTTAAAATTATGCAAGGGTTCTTGAGGCGCAAAAAAAAGGTGCTGAGTGTAATGTAGTTGGTATAAAACTGCACAAGGCAAACTCTTAACTCTGTAACTATTTTTTTTCGAGCCAGAGTTGTAGTTAAAGTGCATGAGACAGAGGTTTTATTCCTAAAGAGCATATTTAATATTATTGAAAGACTCTGTAATATTCTGTAGTTTGAACATTAACACTGCGCTTAAACATAGGAAAAAAAAAAAACGACTTAAATAATGACTCCATTAAAATGTATTGCGCTATCAAGTTAAATAAAAATTTTACATAAATGTGTAAAAACCAACAGTTCTTAAAGATAAAAAGCAAATGTACAGTATTAAAAAATGAAATACAACTCAACTGTACTTAAAAAGTATACTGCACTTGAAAAGTAAAACATACGGTACTGGATTACAAAAAAAGTGTCAACAGGCTGTACGCATAGCTCCTAGCAAGTCAGATGGGATACAGTCCACTTTCTGGACAAAGCAGTCAATCATTTTGCAATGAGACCTGGCAGACTCTCTCCGACATCTGAAGAGAATAAGAAGTGAGCGTGTGTAGCAGTACCTGGTCTGTCTTCAAATAGTCATCGTTTCTCTCATGAAGGGGCAAAGTCCCAAGTTTGTAGTCATTTGCTGCCCCCCTTTGGTGGAAAATATCTATTATGATCAATTATTTTCTTACTTTTTAAACTGTATTAATGTATCTGTGATTCTTGTTTTGCCAGCCTATCTCAGTGAGACATTTATAAAGGACTCATTGAGATTAAAATCTAAACCTTCTTGCCATGAAGTCACAATACCACCTCTTATCTTGTTAAACAAAGGGAAAAGGAGAGAAAATATCTGAAAGAAAACTGTTTCAATTCCATCAATCTATTTTCTATAGCGCTTGTACTCATTAGGGTCGTGTGGGGGCCGGAGCGTCTCAGCTGATTTGGAGCAAGATGCGGTGCACCCTGGCTTGGGGGGCTTGTTTAAAAAAAAAAGACCAAACCAATGCCTTTCTTTTTCTTGAGTCAGAACCTTTTATTTTCAGTATACAGACCAGTGTATACCTGTCAAAAGTACTGTAAAAAAAAATGAGACCAAGATAAATTTTTTCAAAACTTTTTCCCATCGTTAATGTGACCTAGAACCTGTACAACTTAATTGAATAAAAACAAAGAAATCTTTTTGAGAGCGAACGTGAAAAGAATCAGCTAAGAAAATGTGGTTGCAGAAGTGTGCACACCTGGCGGTGTTCGGATGTGTTCAGATCAGATAATGACTTTCAAACAGTATGTATCACTTTTCTTGTGTATGCTGTTTAAAAAAAAAAAAAAAAAAACATTTGCATCAATTACAACAAAATATAAAAAAAAAATTTCAAAGGGCTTGCCATGCAGTCAACCAAATGTGACAAATGCAACATTGTTTAACCATCAATGATCAGAGGCTTGAGAACTTAAGCCAATGCAAGTACAGTACACGATAAACACTAACATACCCATTGTTTGACTTCATGAAATTGATTATTTTTATGTGTGGTAAGGTTTGGACAAGCACTGCAAATGAAAGCGTGACATTGTGCAGTTAAAATTGGATGTTTGTTGGTAAGAAGTATGTTGAGTACAGAAGTACAGTACGACTTAATACTTTTAACAGTGCATACCGACAAAGGAACTTCAAAGCTCAAGTTTGTCAGCCTTCCCACAGACATTCTTACGTATTAATTTCGGCAGTAGCTGTAAAATGCCAGTAGAGACAGTAGTGCTCTGCGATCATCTTGTTAACCCTCTAGTACGTCTGTCAGGCATTGTCAAGGTGAGTATTTACTCAAAGTTATATTCTACAAGAGTTAACTTCTCTTTGGACTTGTATGACAGTTGAGATTGTTAAAATGTCACTTAAAGGTCCCATTCTATAGTTTTTTCATCACTTATGATGTCCTTTCATCGCGTTTGCAAGATAATTTGGGTTGGAAATGCCCAGAATGTCCTTTGTCAAGCTATTATAGATGGTCAATAGAGACAGCTGGATTTCTCATTCGTATTTAATATGTCAATAAGTTTTGCTCTGATTGGAGTGCTGTTATTCCATAATTTAAATATGGAATACAGGTTTTCTTTGATTGGTCCTTGGTGCTATCACGGGATTGGAACACATTGTGTTTGTCTTTGGAAGTTCCATTGTATTCAAATGCCTGGATAAACAATGACTAAGACAGCATTTGGGCGGCACGGTGGATGACTGGTTAGAGCATCTGCCTTACAGTTCTGATGATGGCTTTCACTTTGGGACAGGCTATTATTCTGTACTGCCTTGAATGATATCCCTAATTTTTTGTGCGTCTGCCTGCACTCCTTCATTGTTCGGGTCAATCTTCAAAGCAGTCTGGTATTCTTGTAGTCCTGTGAAAACAGATGAGTTAATATCATAGATAGTCACATATGGGTGGTTTCTCAGGCAAAATCAACTGGTCCGAACGGTAAGTGGCTGTGTGGAGACACTTCCAGAGAGAGGAGTTCTTGGTTTACGACATACTGTACAGCATTTCGGAGTTATGGTCTCTGTTTTAATTTGGATTGTGTTTGTTTTCGTTTCATGTTTTCCTTGTGTCCCATGTTGCCTTGTGTGCTCATTGAGTTATTGTGTGTACCTGTTCTCGTCACTTGTGTCGACCAATCAGCTCCCTCCAGCCACTCATGTCTTGTCCAGGTGTTCCTCGTTGTCTCGTCAATTTATATGTATTTAGTTCCCTGGTTTCTTTCAGTCCTTGTTGGTTCATTGTCAAATGTTAATGTCATATGTCGAATGTCAGGAGTTATCATAGTCCATGTTTCCTTAGCCCCGTCATGTTCCTCTCTCCTTTGTTCCCTAGTGTTTCTTTGTTACTTTGTGGTTAGATTTTGGACTTGGTTAATTTAGGATTTACATTTTTCCATGGTCCTTGTTTTCCTTTGTTTGCTTTGTTTCCCTGCACTCCTGCCTTGCCTCCCTGCTTCCCTGCACTTGGGTCCTCAAAAACCTCCGTACGTGACAAATATTTCATCATGCAGCACAAGATTATACTGTTTTTCATTTGATTATTTTATATGTATGGCCTTGAAAGGTTTTTCCTACAAATATAATTAGGAATGATACTTTACTACAGTGAATGCCCGCATATTTGCAATCCGCCCTTCGCAAACACTCAAGATAAAGCAATAAAAGCATTACTTTGGCACCCTCTTGGGGCACGGTGCCACGAAACTATGTTGAAGTATGTTGAGGAGCTTCATTCAGACAACAGTAGGCTAGTGATTTCCCGCCATCTTGTGGCATTTTGATACCAAGGACCTATGTTGAAGTAAATGGCGAAGTTTCATTTGGACAAAAATAGTGCTTTGCCACCATCTTGTGGCATCTATAGGAAATTATAAACCTTTTTGAGAGGGGTCAAGTACTCGCAGATTTATGTTATTTGCTGCAGGACTCAGTTCCTATCCTCTACAAAAAGCAAGGGTTCACTGTACTGTGTTAGTGTAGGTCAGTCATGGTCCACCGTACATTCCAACTCAGAACTTTGTTATTAACTGAGAAACTCCTGTCGCCATGTTCCTCGACATTGCAACAACACATTTAGCAGCCTTTTAACTGATATTGATTTAAAAGTTCGGTTCTCAACAGAATTTAGTAGTGTTTTTATGATACACACATTGCCCTATTATTGATGGAAATAGATGTTCATGTTATTTTTTGTCTTGAAAAATCGTTTTTTTTTTTTCCATGGTAGGCTAGTGTCTTCAGCCACCGCCATTGAAGTGACTTGCTGTATGGTAAAAATAAAATAAAATAGTTGATACTGTAGTCTGTAAATTGTCAAGGTGCCAAAAAGATAGACCAGTTTGAACACTTTGCATACATTATCCTATCAAAGTCTGATGAAAAGAGTTGCTATTTAGTGGATTGTTAATGAAAACACTCAATATTTTCATAAACTGCACGCAAGTCAGACTCAGAGTGTGGTGCATTTCAGACCTTCCGCGTAGAGCTGGAGCTGGCAGAAAGCAGAGCCTCGACGCACATGAGCTCTGGCTCGGGCAGCTGCATTGGCAGAAACGGCTGGAGTCAGCAGTTCAAGAGCCTGCAGAGAATGATCTACTTCAGTCCACCATCACACTGCATAATCATAAAACCTGGATTGGATACAAAAATTAATCAGAGCCCCTTTTCAAACCTTACATGAGTCTAGCATGGTACTTGACTACAGGAGCCTGGACCTGCCTACTACTGTGCTGCTTTTCTTTCCAATATCAATAATTTATTTAACATAGAATGACGATCAGTGTGTGGTCTGTGATGGACTAGCAACCAGTCCAGGATATACACACCACTAACGGCCAGCTGGGATAGGCGCTGGTTACCTGTTATCCAAATGAGAACACGTGGTACAGAAAAAAGATCAACGCTGGCATTTTTCGGCCACCTCCATCATCCTCAGGTTAACGTCTTTTCATGTTATAGGTGGAGAATTATACTGTAGTATAGTAAGTATAGTATTCTCACAGTACATTACTATAATTATTTTACTCTGGCAGTGTAAGGTTTTATGACCAGTATCAACAAATCATATGTATAAATCTTACCGACTGTGCCTACTTTGCAGGCTATCTCAATCTGTCTGTGACTGGCAGTGCCAGTATTTAGTCTGAGCCCCCAATTGATTTTCCAACACGATGCTTCACGAGATGTGTCACTAAAAAGGGCTCTGCTGTACAACTTGTCATGAGGGGCTTATCTTTTAAACTAAGACTGATTTCAACCCAAAAAGTGTGAAAATATGCAGAAGCCATTCTTAATGGGGGTATTGAATGGCAAAGCATCCCATGCCAGTTGCATGAAAATCTACTGTATGTAAATCTTGCATATCACATGCGTTTAATTTGATACTTGCAGTACTCAGTATCTGTACTTGTGTTAGCTGTACCCACACACAGACATAATATAGATACATAGACCTCACCTTGAGCACTGAATTATAAGTCAACATTGCCAATATTTAGTGTCATGAACGGAACAGAGGATAGGACCCAAAAATGCACGACTCCAAAACAAATGGACAGTTTCCAAAAAGAGAGGTTTAATAGACGGGCATTGGTCGGTACATAGACAGGCAATCCAAGAAAGGCAACAGTATCCAAAAACATGAGGCAAAGAGGCAAGGTCGATAATCGGAACAGGGTCAAGTCTTACTATGAGTCTGTGACGTGGAAACAAGGAATGCTGGAACGCGACGACAAGGTACAACGAACTAGCAACGAGAGGGAATGAGACACGAGGTTAAATACAAGGGGTAATTAGGGTGAACGAGCCACAGGTGGTGAAGATGCTCACAGGAGCAGGTGTGTGTGAAACAGGAGGGAGGACAAAACCCGGAACACACACACATGACAATTTAGTGGGTACGGAAAGTTTTCAGACCCCCATAAATGTTTCACTCTTTGTTATATTGCAGCCATTTGTGGAAATTATTTAAGTTATGTTTTCCTCATTAATGTACACACAGCACCCTATATTGACAGAAAAAAAGTAATGATTGAAATTTTTACAGACTTATTAAAAAAGAAAAACTGAAATATCACACAGTATTCAGACCCTTTACTGTGACAATCTATTTAACTCGGGTGCTGTCCATTTCTTCTGATCATCCTTAAAATGGTTCTAACACCTTCATTGGAGTCCAGCTTTGTTTGATTATACTGATTGGACTTGATTAGGAAAGCCACACACGTGTCTATATTATTCCTTACAGCTCACAGTGCATGTCTGGGCAAATGAGAATCATGAGGTCAAAGGAACTGCCTGAAGAGCTCAGATACAGAATTGTGGCAAGGCACAGATCTGGCCAAGGTTCAAAAAACAATTCTGCTGCACTTAAGGTTCCTAAGAGCACAGTGGCCTCCATACTCCTTACATGGAAGACGTTTGGGACGACCAGAACCCTTCCTAGAGCTGGCCGTCCGGCCAAACTGCGCAATCGGGGGAGAAGAGCCTTGGTGAGAGAGGTAAAGAAGAACCCAAAGATCACTGTGGCTGAGCTCCAGAGATGCATTCGGGAGATGGGAGAAAGTTCCAGAAAGTCAACCATCACTGCAGCCCTCCACCAGTCGGGGCTTTATAGCAGAGTGGCCCGACGGGAAGCCTCTCCCCAGTGCAAGACACATGAAAGCCCGCATGGAGTTTGCTAAAAAAACACCTTAAGGACTCCAAGATGGTGAGAAATAAGATTCTCTGGACTGATGAGACCAAGATAGAACTTTTTGGCCTTAATTCTAAGCGGTATGTGTGGAGAAAATCAGGCACTGCCCATCACCTGTCCAATACAGTCCCAACAGTGAAGTATGGTGTTGGCAGCATCATGCTGTGGGGGTGTTGTTCAGCTGCAGGCACAGGACGACTGGTTGCAATTGAGGAAAAGATGAATGCGGCCAAGTACAGGGATATTCTGGAAGAAAACCTTCTCCAGAGTGCTTAGAACCTCAGACTGGGCCGAACGATCACCTTAAAAAAAGACAATGACCCTAAGTACACAGCTAAAATACCGAACTCCGTGACTGTTTTTGAACGGCCCAGACAGAACCCTGACTTAAACACAATTGAGCATCTCTGGAACAACTAGAAAATGGCTGTCCACCGTTCACCATGCAACCTGACAGAACTAGAGAGGATCTGCAAGGAGGAATGGCAGACGATCCCCAAATCCAGGTGTGAAAAACATGTGGCATCATTCCGCAAAAGGCTCATGGCTGTATAAGGGTGCTTCTACTAAATACTGAGCCAAGGGTATGAATACTAATGGCTGTGTGATATTTCAGTTTTTCCTTTTTAATGAATCTGCAAAAATTTCAACAATTCTGTTTTTATTTTCCTGTCAATATGGGGTGCTGTGTGAACATTAATGTGGAAAAAAAATGAACTTAAATGATTTTAGCAAATGGCTGCAATATAAAAAAAAGAGTGAAAAATTTAAGGGGTTCTGAAAACTTTCCGTACCCAATGTGTAGTATTGAATGTGGCAAGTTGGAACGATGGCAAAGATGCCTCATTCATTTGGTGCCAACTGTTTTACACTCAAAGTCTTGGAATTATGACTTGATTATATTGCATACCACCACCAAACAAAGAAATAAATTCCCCTGTTGTACACTATTGTACTCTGACTCTTGTTAGTTGCTTAGATAACTTTTCTCAAACTACAGATAAAGGGCTGCGAAAGCAGTACGAAGTGAAATCTTTTCTGCTAGTCCATCTGCAGTAATTGCCATTATTAGCAGTTAAATTTGATATAAATCATTTAATATTCAAATTATTAATCAAAATCAGCTAAATACAAACATTAGTGCTCTTTATAAAAAAATAACATAACTACATTTCAGGATCTGTTTATTATAGACATGGATTAAATACCTGTATTTACTATTATGCATCCATCCGTTTTCTATATTTCCACATTTATCATCACAGTAACATTATTACTTCCATTAAAGGGTCAATATATTTCCTTTTAACACAAAAAATAACTTCATTCATTTTCGGTACCGCTTATCCTGACTAGAAACACTTACTAAAAAAATTCTGATTTTCAAATGTAAACAGACAATATTGTTGATAATAAAAGCCACTGGAAACTTCACATTGAATACCGTAGATCGAATCTAAACTCTCCAAAAACATTTCTATTCTGGCTAAAACAAAACATTTTCTTAACCAGAAATCATTGCATAACCTGTACTGTTCTCTAGTGTGGCCTTATTTAAATAATTGTTCAGAAGTTTGGGGAAACACTTCCAAGAACTCAAGAAATTGCTGTTTATACTGCAAAAAAAAAAAACAGTCCATAATGTCGAATTTCTTCACCACACAAATGCATTGTTCCTGTACTCTTAAAAAAATTTTTTTTTTTGATCTTGTGGAATTTAAATTTGTCCAACCAATCTATAAAGCAAGACATAATCTGCTGCCGGGAACTGTCCAAAATGTTTGTTTGCTGAGAGTGGGTGGCTATAATTTAAGGGGCAATTGAATTTAAAGAGAAATTACTCACGAACGTCAAGGAAAATCTGTATGTGGGGTGAAATTTTGAAAATTTGGAACAGACTGAATACAGACTGCCGGCACGGTGGCCGACTGGTTAGAGCGTCTGCGTCACAGTTCTGGGGACTGGGTTTCAAATCCTGCATGGGTTTTCTCCGGGCACTCCGGTTTCCTCCCACATCCCAAAAACATGCGTGGTAGGTTAATTGAAGACTCGAAATTGCCCATAGGTGTGAATGTGAGTGCAAATGGTTGTTTTGTTTCTGTGTGCCCTGTGATTGGATGGCGACCAGTTCAGGGTGTACCCCGCCTCATGCCCGAAGATAGCTGGGTTTGGGTCCAGCACGCCCGCGACCCTAGTGAGGATAAGCGGTAAAGAAAATGGATGGATGGATGAATATGGACCTTCAACAATGTCCAAACATACACCAGTTCAAAAAGAAATAAAAAATACGTATTTTTAAGAAGAAGTGCTTGTTTAATGAGTTGTAGCAATACTGACTAGTATATTATGCATAAATATATACTGTATGTACACATATGGTTGGTGGATAGGAATGTGTATTGTATATTGTACTTTGGATAGAATGTTATATTGTATTATATGGTCGTAGTATCTGAAAGGGGTGGGAACAAATAAGTTTATGAGTCCTTTTCATCTAATTTGATCAATAATGTTAAAGACATGGCTGACTGAATTTCCTCTTGAAAATCAATTAATTTTACCAATATGAGTTTTTGAATTATTGGCAGTAGTTATGCATCAGAAGGCCATAATTGTTTGTAAGAAAAAAAATTCTAAAGGGACAATTTTAGTTGTCTGAAACAAAGTTTATTTTAATAAAATTATGGTGTTTAGGTGACTATTTTTGCTGCATTTAAAAAGGCCTGAATGTGATTTTAGTGTCTATTTTTTAATGGTCTTTCTACTAAAATCCCACCAAATTAGTGTCTGCTTTACAGCGTTCCAAATAGTCTGACCTGAGAGGAGTCCTCAATGGCTTTGTGAAAGTTCCGTAACTTGAGATGACATGCAGCCCTGTTTGAAAACAGAGCTGGGATCTTTCTATTGAGTCTGATAGCCAGGTTGTAGGCGTTCAAAGCGCTCAAGTAGTCTCCAGCTGCAAAACACTCGCTTAGGGGAAAGAAACAAAACCAAAAATGAGTGGTATCATTCAGCATGAATCTGGAGCCATTTAGTAATGATGATGAGAGCAACCTTCACTCACTTCCCTTTCTCTTTCAACCAGTCGGGATTCTTCTCCTCCTCCCTTAAGTACTTCAGCTCTTCAATATCTGCATTGATTACACGCCTGGCCTCGGCTTGTTTTTTCAGCCACTGTGGTACAAGTGTTGGGTGCAATTCTTTATTCTTTATTAGTCCTTGTTTTGCATTAATTGCTGGGCTTGTACATTATTACATCTGGACTCAAATGTTACCTCTTCTTCCTCCTCAACTCGCGACTCTCTGAGGGCTGTGGGGAAAACTCGAGGAGTGAAGGAGACCTCGATGTTTCCCGGAACTCTCGGTGCAGGAAGATCCTTCTGCTTTATCTTTCTCTCTACTTTGCTGACATTTCTTGTTTCTAAATGCATGAGTACAACTATGTACAGGGCTCAACATAAAAGAAAACACCTGAATATTGTAGTCAGAAAACCTTGAGGTTTCCTTTTACAATCAAAAGTTCTATGGCATATTACAACAAAATGCTCCCACAAATGTGGGCCATTGATAGCAAATTTGCCAACGTGCACACACAAAAATGTATATAAAAAAAATTATAATGTTCCATAAACATTCGAAAAAGAGCTCATATGTTCACTGGGAAATTGATAAAAAGCTTACTTTGCAAAGCAGGGAGCGTACTCATCAATGTTTAGCACTGTACTACTATTACTTTCGAAATGTACTTGGTTACAATTACAAGTTACCCTGTTGAACAGGTAATAGTAGTGTAACTATTTCAATTACTTTCTCAAATACAACTAATTGTGTTGTCTCCTCTAAAAAAAGTGTATTAAAACCATAGATTATGCTTTAATTAACATCATATTTGTTGTTTACACAAATAATAAACCTGATCTGTGCGTATGCACGGTTAGTGAATGAGGCCCAATCAAGGGGTGACAACTCATAAGACTTGTACCTTTTCCTCTTTTTGCAGACTTTTCTTTCCTTTTTTTGCAATAAAACCACACAAAGACAAGATTGATTCCTTACTAATTCTGTCAGAAAAAGACTTGCCAAAACATATTCTAAAAAAACAAGCTATTTAACGTTCAAACTGATAAACTATAGGTCTTTTATTTTTATTTTTTTCAAATAGTCACCCATTTTGAATTTGATGCCTGCAAAGGTGGGACAGGGGCATGTATACCACTGTGTTACATCACCTTTAATTTTATTAATATTATTCAATTATGTTTGGGAACTGAGGGCATTGATTGTTGAAGCTTTGTAGGTGGAATTCTTTCCCATTCTTGCTTGATGTACAGATTCAGTTGCTCAACAGTCCGAGGTCTCTGTTGTCGTGTTTTGGGCTTTGTAATGTGCCACACATTTCCAAGGGGAGACAGGTCTGGACTGCTGATAGTACTCGCACTCTCACTATGAAGCCACTCTGCTGAAAGACATGCAGAATATGGCTTGGCGTTGTCTTGCTGAAATACAGTGGGTACGGAAAGTATTCAGACCCCCTTAAATGTTTCACTCTTTGTTACATTGCAGCCATTTGCTAAAATGATTTAAAATATTTTTTTATTCATTACTGTACACAGAGCACCCCATATTGAAAAAAAAATATATATATCACACAGCCATAAGTATTAAGAGGCTTTGCTCAGTATTTAGTCGAAGCATCCTTTTGAGCTAATACAGCCATGAGTCTTTTTGGGAATGATGCAACAACTTTTTCACACCTGGATTTGGGGATCCTCTGCCATTCCTCCTTGCAGATCCTCACCAGTTCTGGTAGGTTGGATGGTGAAGGTTGGTGGACAGCCATTTTCAATTTCAATTCTCAATTGGGTGTAAGTCAGGGCTCTGGCGGGGCCATTCAAGAACAGTCACAGAGTTGTACTGAAGCCACTCCTTCGGTATTTTAGCTGTGTGCTTTGAGTCATTGTCTTGTTGGAGGGTGAACCTTCGGCCCAGTCTGTGGTCCGGAGCACTCTGGAGAAGGTTGTCGTCCAGGATAGCCCTGTACTTGGCCGCATTAATCTTTCCTTTCAGTCGTCCTGTCCCTGCAGCTAAAAAACACCCCCAGAGCATGATGCTGCCACCACCATGCTTCACTGTTGGGACTGTATTGGACAGGTGATGAACAGTGCCTGGTTTTCTCCACACACACCCCTTAGAATTAAGGCCAAAAAGTCCTTCAGGTGTTTTTTTAATTTTTTTTTATAGCAAACTCCATGCGGGCTTTCATGTCTTACACTGAGGAGAGGCTTCCGTTGGGCCACTGCCATAAAGCCCTGACTGGTCTAGGTCATGCAGTTTATGGTTGACTTTCGAGAACTTTCTTCCATCTCCTGACTGCATCTCTGGAGCTCAGCCACAGTGATCTTTGGGTTCTTCTTTACCTCTCTCACCAAGGCTCTTCTTCCCCGATTGGTCAGTTTGGCCAGATGGCCAGGTCTAGGAAGGGTTCTGGTTGCACCAAACGTCTTCCATGTAAGGATTATGGAGGCCACTGTGGTTTTAGGAACCTTAAGTGCAGCAGAATGTTTTTTGTAGACTTAGTCAGATGTGTGCCTTGCCACAATTCTGTCTCTGAGCTATTCAGGCAGTTCCTTGGACTTGTCATTTGCTCAGAGATGCACTATGAGCTGTAAGGTCTTATATAGACAGATGTGTGGCTTTCCTAATCAAGTCCAATCAGTATAATCAAACACAGCTAGACTCCAATGAAGGTGTAGAACCATCTCAAGGATGATCAGAAGAAATGGACAGCACCTGAGTTAAATATGAGTGTCACAACAAAGGGTCTGAATACTTATGGCAGTGTGATATTTCAGTTTTTCTTTTTTAATAAATCTGCAAAAAAATCTACAATTCCGTTTTTTTCCCTGTCAATATAGGGTTGTTTGTGTGCATTAATGATGACAAAAATACTTAAATGATTTTAGCATCCATTTCCTGAGCCGCTTATCCTCACAAGGGTCGCGGGAGTACTGGAGCCAATCCCAGCTATCATCGGGCAGGAGGCGGGGTGCACCCTGAACTGGTTGCCAGCCAATCACAGGGCACATATAAACAAACAACCATTCACACTCACATTCACACCTACGGGCAATTTAGAGTATTCAATAAACCTACCAAGCATGCTTTTGGGATGTGGGAGGAAACCGGAGTGCCCAGGGAAAACCCACGCAGGGACGGGGAGAACATGCAAACTCCACACAGGCGGGGTCGGGGATTGAACCCAAGACCTCAGAACTGTGAGGCAGTTGCTCTAACCAGTCGTCCACCGTGCCATGATTTTAGCAAATGGCTGCAATATAACGAAGAGCGAAAAATTACTTTCCATACCCACTGTAAGCAGGGACGTCCCTTAACAAGATGTTGCTTGGATGGCAGCATATGTTGCTCAAAAACCTCTATGTATCGTTCAACATTTATAGTGCCTTCACAGATGTGCAAGTTACCCATGCCATGGGCACTAACACACACCCATGCCATCACAGATGCTGGCTTTTCAAGTTTGTGCTGATAACAATCCCCATGGTCCTTTTTGTCCTTCTTGCCAGGAGGACAGAACGTCCATGATTTTCAAATACAATTTAAAATGTGGACTCGTGCGTTTCTTGGTGTTGATATATGGCTTTGCATGGTAGAGTTTTAACTTGCATTTGTAGATGTAGCGCTGAATTGTGTTAAATGACAATGGTTTTCTGAATTGTTTCTGAGCCTTTACTCAATGATGCTGGTTTAGAATGTTTTAATGCAGTGCTGCCTGAAAGATTGAAGGGTATTCAATGTTGGTTTTCAGCCTTGCCACTTAGGTGCAGATATTTCTCCAGATTCTCTGAATCTTTTGCTGATATTATGGACCATCAATGACGAAATCCCTAAATTCATTGCAATTGTACATTGAGAAATGTTGTTCTTAAACAATTGGACTACTTACTCATGCAGTTGTTCACAAAGTGGTGAACCTCACCCCATCCTTGCTTGTGAACAACTGAGTCTTTTGGGGATGCTCCTTTTATACCCATTCATGACACCCACCTGTTTCCAAGTAACCTGTTCACCTGGGGAATGTTCCAAACAGGTGTGTTTTGAGCATTCCTCAACTTTTCCAGGCTTTTGTTGCCCCTGTCCCAGCTTTTTGCAATGTGTTGCAAGCATCAAATTCAAAATGAGGGAATATTTGGAAAAAAATAATAACATTCATCAGTTTGAAAATCAAATGTTTTTGGAGTGAGTTAAATTTAATTTAGGTTGTAAAGGATTTGCAAACCATTGTATTCTGTTTTTATTTACATTTTACACAACTTCCTAACTGCATTGGCATTGGGGTTTGCAGTTACTCCCAAAACTGACTATAACATAAAGCATACGCAACATACCAACTGGATATTACTCACCAAATTTGACATTTATTCCACCTGACCCGCCATTCTCACAGTTCTGTTTCACAGCTTTTCCTTCTTTTGAATTATTGGTCTGACTTTGGAGTTTGAGTCGTGTTTCTTCCTCAGCTTTTTTGGTCTCCTTCAGATGCCATGCTTTGATTTCAACCGTGGTTCTCTCTCGTTCAGCATCCTTCATCTTCTGGATTCTTTCTTGTTCTTCACTTTCAATCTATCACCAGATAAACATGGTTATAAAGGACTGTGCCAAGACATCATTACTGTTTAATAAGAGTAAACTAGGACTGATACAGGAAAACAATTAAAAAATACAAAACCATTGTCCACCAAACTTTAGGTGCTTTTACAATGGCCATATAAACTGGCATTATGATTGCTTTTCCCGTTTTGCTGCTTTGCGTGTAAAATTGAAATGCAGGGTGAAGTCGACTCACGATTTTGTCACCTTCTGAGTCATAGTAGTATCTGATTTGTAACAGAATGTTGAAAGTGTGTGAGTGGTATGTGAAGTTTAACGCCCTCTTTATCTTGAGAGCAATTGTCACTATTACGCTGATGTTGCCATGAATCTAATTATTTGAATGTGTGAAGCTCTAACAGCTTAACGGTGTTAAATTATGGCTCTGCTCTGTCGTGAAAGTAGTGTGAAAGCGGCTTTTGTTGATGGGTGGCGCATGGGCAATTTTGGTGAGAGCTGGATGAAGGCGCATACAATGTTCCCCCGCTATTCACAGTGGGTGGGGACAAGAGCTCTGCCGCGAATAGCGAAAATCTGCAAATTCTTGACACGACAAGAGGGCGGTAAAACATTACTTTTCTCTAAATGAAACCCCTCATGTCACTTGAACATAGTTCCTCAGCACCAAGATGGCAGCAAAGTACAACTTTTGACTAAATGAAGCTCATCAACTCATTTCAACGTAGTTCCTTGGTAACACGATGCCACAAGATTGTGCCAAAACATTGCTTTGTTCTCGTCACTAGGCATACAATCAGTATGGAATCTAATGCCTCAGGGCCTCTTTGGTGACATCAATGAAGATAAAAATAACTAAATGTTATTTAAACAACTAAAGGGTTTCTTACATTCATCATTGTCTTCAGAGTATATTTCTTGTCATTATGCTTTTTTTCCGATCTGTTTTTGGCCTCCGCAGCAAGCTTTTCCTGCATTTTGGACAGAGCTCTCGCTCGGATCTCCCTTTTCGTTTCTTTATCATCTGAAATACAGTGCAGAGAGAAAATTTATATCACAAAATAAATGAGATGGTTTTCAAGTTATAGTCATATCGGAGAATTTGCAAATACATTTGACCTCCTAATCCTAAAATTGACCTGTTTTATTTAATAAATGCAAAATGAAAAAATAAAGTTGACTCGTTTCTTTTCTTCAATACATACACTGAACAAAAATACAGTATAAACACAAAACCTTTGTTTTTGCTCCCATTTTTCGTGAGCTGGACTCCAAGAACTAAAACTTATTCTACAACCCCAATTCCAATGAAGTTGGGACGTTGAGTTAAACATAAATAAAAACAGAATACAATGATCTGCAAATAATGTTTAACCTATGTTTAATTGGATACACTACAACGACAAGATATTAAATGTTCAAACTGATAAACTTGATATTTATAAGCAAATAATCATTAACTTAGAATTTTATGGTTGCAACACGTACCAAAAAAGCTGGGACAGGTGACAAAAAAGACTGAGAAAGTTGAGGAATGTTCATCAAACACCCGTTTGGAAAATCCCACAGGTGAACAGGCTAAATGGGAACAGGTGGGTGCCATGATTGGGTATAAAAGGAGCTTCCCTGAATTGCTCAGTCATTCCCAAGCAAAGAGGGGGCGAGGTTCACCTCTTTTTGAACAAGTGCGTGAGAAAATAGTCTACTAGTTTAAGGACAATGTTCCTCAACATACAATTGCAAGGACTTTAGGGATTTCATCATCTACGGTCCATGATATCAACAAAAGGTTCAGAGAATCTGGAGAAATCACTGCATGTAAGCGGCAAGGCCCAAAACCAACATTGAATGCCCGTGACCTTCGATCCCTCAGGCGGCACTGCATCAAAAACCGACATCAATGTGTAAAGGATATCACCACACGGGCTCAGCAACACTGTCAGTAAAAACAGTTTGGCGCTACAACCGTAAGTGCAACTTGAAACTCTACTATGCAAAGCAAAAGGCATTTATCAACCACACCCAGAAACATCTTCTCTGGGCCCGTCCGGGCTCATCTAAGATGGACTGATGGAAAGTGGAAAAGTGTTCTGTGATCCAACGAGTCCACATTTCAAATTGTTTTGGACGTCGTGTCCTCCTGGCCAAAGAGGAAAAGAACCATCCGGACTGTTATGGACACAAAGTTCAAAAGCCAGCATCTGTAATGGTATGGGGCTGTGTTAGTGCCAATGGCATGGGTAACTTACACATCTGTGAAGTCACCATTAATGCTGAAAGGTACATACAGGTTTTGGAGAAACATATGCTGCCATCCAAGCAATGTCTTTTTCATGGACGCCCCTGCTTATTTCAGCAAGACAATGCCAAACCACATTCTGCACGTTACAACAGCGTGACTTCGTAGTAAAAGAGTGCAGGTACTAGACTGGCCTGCCTGCACTCCAGACCTGTCTCTCATTGAAAATGTGTGGCACATTATGAAGCGCAAAATACGATGACAGAGACCCAAGACTGTTGAACAGCTGAAGCTGTACATCAAGCAAGAATGGGAAAGAATTCCACCTACAAAGCTTCAACAATTAATGTCCTCAGTACCCAAACGTTTTTTGAATGTTGTTAAAAGAAAAGGTGATGTAACACAGTGGTAAACATCACCCTGTCCCAGCTTTTTTGGAAAGGATAAGATAACTGTGTAAATAGGCCCTTTGTCCTTGACTCCCTTCCATTTTAGTGTAACTGTGCATTTGTTCTTGCATGGTCTTCCGAGATGGGGAGAGGCGCGAAGCAACTGCAAAATTCCTCCCTGACTGTCTCTCTCTGCAAAGATGTCATTAAAATGACAAAGAACAAGATTGTTTTCTGGTTTAATTCCAAAACAAAGCCTAGGAAACCAGGAAAATTTAAACGGTGAAAAAGATGCGTAAGCTATATATCAAAAATTCAACACGATATTATTATATCTTTGCATGTTTTCAGCACTAATCTTCAAACATATTTAATGTATTTAGGAACAAAACGAATATCTGCTTCGACCCTCTTTTAAAGAGAGCCTGCACGTGATTGGTCAGAGGTGGGGAGCTGCGGGAGCACACACAGCCAAGGTACGGTGGGGCAAAAAAAGTATCAGCCACCAAATGGGCAAGTTCTCCCACTTAAAAACGATCAGAGAGGCCTGTAATTTTCATCACACGTATACCTCACCTATGAGAGACAAAATGAGGAAAAAATGAGGAAAAAAATGAGGAAAAAAAAAATATCTGTCTCATTTTTAAAGAATTTATTCGCAAATTATGGTGGAAAATAAGTATTTGGTCAATAACAAAAGTTCATCTCAATACTTTGTTATATACCCTTTGTTGACAAATGTCAAACATTTTCTGTAAGTCTTCACAAGGTTTTCACACACTGTTGCTGGTATTTTGGCCCAATCCTCCATGCAGATCTCATCTAGAGCAGTGATGTTTTGGGGCTGTCGCTGGGCAACACAGATTTTCTATGGGGTTGAGATCTGGAGACTGGCTAGGCCACTCTATGACCTTGAAATGCTTTTTACAAAGCCACTCCTTCGTTGCCCGGGCGGTGTGTTTGGGATCGTCGTCATGTTTCATCTTCAATGCCCTTGCTGATGGAAGAAGGAGATTTTCACTCAAAATCTCACGATACATGGCCCCATTCATTCTTTCCTTTAGTCGATCAGTCGTCCTGGTCCCTTTGCAGAAAAACAGCCCCAAAGCATGATGTTTCCACCCCCATGCTTCACAGTAGGTTGTCATAGGTGTGTGTTCTGGTTGTTGTTTTCCCCCTATCTCGTACACACCTGCTCATGAGAGCATCTTCCCCACCTGTGCCTCGTTTACCCTAATTACCCCATGCATTTAACCTCCTGTCTCATTCTTTCTGGTCGCCAGTTCGTTGTACCTTGTTGTCACGTTCCAGCAGTCCTTGTTTCCACGTCAACGACTCAGAGTAAGACTAGACCCTGTTCTGATTATTGACCTTGCCTCTTTGCCTCACGTTTTTTGGATACTGTTGCCTTTTCGGATTGCCTGCCTGTGTACCGACCTCTGCTCGTATATTAAACCTCTCTTTTTTTAAACTGTCCATCTGTATTGGAGTTGTGCATTTTGGGTCCTGTCCTCTGTTCCATTCATGACATAGGTATGGTGTTCTTTGGATGCAACTCAGCATTCTTTCTTCTCCAAACACGACGAGTTGAGTTTTTATCAAAATGTTCTATTTTGGTTTCATTTACTATATGACATTCTCCTAATCCTCTTCTGCATCGTCCCAATGGTCTCCAGCAAACTTCAGACGGGCCTGGACATGTACTGGCTTAAGCAGGGGGACACGTCTGGCACTGCAGGATTTGAGTCCCTGGCGGCGTAGGGTATTAGTGATGGTAGCCTTTGTTACTTTGATCCCAGCTCTCTGCAGGTTATTTACTAGGTCCCCCTGTGTGGTTCTGGGATTTTTGCTCTCTGTTCTTGTGATCATTTTGACCCCACGGGGTGAGATCTTGCGTGGAGCCCCAGAGCGAGGGAGATTATCAGTGGTCTTGTATGTCTTCCATTTTCTAATAATTGCTCCCACAGTTGATTTCTTCACACCAGGCTGCCTACCTATTGCAGATTCAGTTTTCCCAGCCTGGTGCAGGTCTACAATTTTGTTTCTGGTGTCCTTTGACAGCTCTTTGGTTTTGGCCATAGTGAAGTTTGGAGTTTGACTGATTGAGGTTGTGTACAGCTGTCTTTTATATTGATAACGAGTTCAAACCGGTGCCATTAATACAGGTAATGAGTGGAGGACAGAGGCGACTCTTCAAGAAGAAGTTACAGGTCTGTGAAAGCCAGAAATCTTGCTTGTTTGTAGGTGACCAAATACTTGCCACTGGTAGGCAATAGGCGCAGCTGCTACTAAAGTATCAGGTACGCTTCCAGACCAGCGTGATTGCTCTGAAATTGCTAGCGAGTCCCTAAAAAGGCAGGAAGAGAGGCGGTCATATTCTGCCAACGAGGTGTGATGAACAACAATTTTTCTTCTTCCACCTCTTTTGTTTTTGTTTCCTTTTTGTGCATCTTTTTCTTTAACCAAACCTACCTCCTCGCCTCCTGACACACACCCAGATAGACCACTCCCAGAGACCAGCTGATCTACGTTCGTGAGGAGACACTGAAAGTGTTTGCATGCTTGTACAATATTAGTGCCTAATAACTCCGGGGAAATTACTAGCTTCACACAAAATCCCAACTTTGTCCTCTCCCTCTCCTAAACGCTTAAACGCTCACATTTTCAACTTTAGTCCAACACACGATGTTCTATTTCTCTTTTTGTACGCCTATTTTCTTTCTTTAGTTAGACCCCCTTTGTGTGTTTCCCTCTAGATCCCTTGTAGATGTCATTAAATATACCAAAAATTCCACTCTTGGTTTTGTTTTGTGTGTGTTCTGAGTTTAGTTAGCCTCTGTCTAGTTGATGAAATAGTCGATGCTGTGGTAACAATTTTCTCAGTATACCCAATCAACAAAAAAAAATCTGTTATCAGGGGTCAATTCAACCATAGGTTATTTTAGTTGGATAAAACAATTAGCAGCAAGAAATATATTAAGGGCGTTTTAGGTAGTCAACAACAACAAAAAATGGCACGTAGTTAACAATTTGGTAAAAAAAAAAAATATATATATATATAACTGTCACTTTAGCGTCACAAGCATAAATCACGGCTCAGTGGACAACGCATCTGACGACGAATCAGAAGATTATAGGTTTAACTCCTGGCTGACTCATTCTTATGTGATGAATAAAGTATCTATCTATCTAGTTCAGATACAGTACTACGTTACACTTTGTACCATATAAGGTCAAAAAGTATGACAATCAGTGAGACATGCAGTCTTACATGTGCTTATTGCCAAATGCTCCCACAGTTTGTTGGTCCTCTTTGACAAACTGATGACTGCGACGCCGTTTCCAATCTTTGCTGAGCTTTGGTCATCATCAACAAGCTCAGACGGGAACACTTCCAACAGAAATGGTGGGAAATGAACCTATTGAAAAATATTTGTTTAAATCAAAATAATATGATAAAATAGATATTACTTGAAAACAAACTATGGAAATCAAATGATTAATGGTTATATTTTCTAATAATAAATATTCAGTAACGGCATCTAATTTGCAGGACACAAATATATGAGGTTACATTTTTATTTTAAACTGCTAGATGATGGTTCTGTTTGGTCTTTTGTCTCTTTATCCAGATCGGATAACCCGTTTGCACATCAGTACCTCTGTCATTTGAAACGGTGTGGTTAGGACGGACGGTTTGATTCTTAAGAGCAGGTGATCAAATCCAGTATTTACGACCTCAATGTTTTTGGGTGAAGAATCATCATCAGAATAAAATCTTTCAATTTTAAGTCAACGTGTTGTTTTTTATTAAAGGTAACATGTAAAGATACTGCAAAAACGTTTCTTTAGGACATCTCAGCTTTCACCAGCAACTTTCAGGTCCAAGGTTCAAGGTCCAAGGTATTTTTATTGACAATTCTTCAATATGCATACGGAGGGTTGAAATTACGGTACTCAGTGTCATGTGTCCCATGTCAAACTCATGTGAGCCTTCTAATTCTGAGGTCATTGGTTCAAATCACAGCTCCAGCTGTGGACTTTGAATATTCTCCCTCACAGATATATCAGAATCATAGTTTATACTTACAGGCAGGATTTTTATTTTTTTTTATTATTTAAAAAAAATAAAGCTCACTCAGTTAATTGGTGCAATGCATAATAGTTTCAAATCGATGTAAGGTATGCGTGGATCAGTTAAGGGAAAAGCCATTGAGCTCTGTTTAGCTGAATGGAGTGAGTTACCTTCAGGTACTCGTCTGACGACACAATGTCCACCTTCTTGGCTCCTTTGAGAGGCACGCTTATGAAGACCGTTGACAGTGTCTGTGTCCACGTGTGGTCCGTCACGAGCAAAGGCATCTCGATCGGGGCCTGCGAGTACAATACAGTACACAGATTCAACATAAACACTGTCGTTGCACGGAAATGATGAGTTGATATTTCTGGTTATGTATTCGCAGTTGCTGTCGAAATCAAACTTTCAAGCCACGCTTAATTCACAATTCAAGACGACTTTGCAAGAGGCAAACGGAAATTGTACGACAGAGTCTCGTCGCTATGGAGACCACGGACTCCTATATGTTGCCTTCAAGTACGTCGGACACACGACTGTCGGGGGAAAATTAACGACGGCAGTTACAAGCGCGTTTTGTCGTATTTCACTGCTCGGATAGTTCAATGTCGAGCACAGCATTACTTGATAACATTTAGTCAACCTCCAGGGGTGACGTTATACGTCGAATATGACGGAATGCGGAACGCGAGTATGAAGTACATGAACCCTTGTCGAGTACGCTGTTGCTTGGAAGACATTTGGAATACAACAGCCAGGTTGTATGCGTGGTTATAGTACATTTCTATCCGAAAAGATAGAAAATCCAAACAAAACAGTATTTCATTGATCCCGTTTAGCGACGTACAGATTAATTTCCATCCCTTAAAGAAAATGAATTAACGTTAATAAAAAAGCTGTGAGGATAAAACCCTAGTGAGGATAACGCGGTACTGAAAATGAATGAATGAATGTTGACGTATACGTATAATATATAATTCATCCCATCTCATGAATTTATGTAATGTAACTTATAAATTCGTGCTCGAACATTTTGTTGTGGTTTTGATACTCAGCTTAGCTGCTGCTGAGCAACAGCTATGGTGTAAAAAGCATCGGTGTCAAATTCAAGGCCCGGGGCCAGATGCGGCCCGCCACATCCTTTTATGTGGCCCGTGAAAGCAAATCATGCTCGTGAACTTCCGTGATTTTTGCTAAGATCTGTAGCCAAATTCCAAATTCTCATAATAATAAACAATAATGATGAGATATTGCATTTTTCTGTTACCAAACCGTTCGTCTACAGTAACTTAAACAAACTATTACCCTTCAAAACTAGTTATCCCTCAATTTGCTGTGTAATGGTAATAATACGTTTTGGTGATGATAAACATTTATACGGTTTCACTGTTCTAACGGCCTTCTGAGGGGAATCATAACTACAATGTGGCCAGAGACAAAAAAAAAAAAGTTTGACACCCCTGGTGTAAAGAAATCATTGTCCCTCAGTTTGATGACTACTACACTACAATCTTATCGCTTGTATAATATCACTGAAAGAGCTGACACAATATGAACCTTTGCTTCAAGTTTATATTTTTACAGTCTTCACAAAGCAGTTTCCAAAGTGAGGTTGTGCACAACCTTGTGACAGGTGTAATTAGATGGAGATAAATCTTTAAAAAAATCACAATCTGCTGAACATCACTATTGTATTGGGGGAAAGCCAATCATTCATTTCCACTTGGTTGTATCTTTGTTGTTAGTTTGGAACAAAGAATATTGACCTCTGCTGTGTTTTATTGCATACGGGTTGATGTTCAAAAGATAAAAATGATTATTAACTCCACTATAGTGGAGTTCATTTTCCTGCCGCTTTATAGATTAGGAAACCATTAAATCATAACCCTTGAGAGACAAGAGATAGCGCTTATCCAATCATCTTTGTCTATCACTGATACAAACAAGCATTCAGGTGGACTGTGAGACATCGAAAAATATATAATCAGCACCTAAAAGTGAATGCCTTATCCTCCTAACAAGATAGACTTCATCCAATTTTTTTAAATTCAATAATTCTATTCTCAAAGAAAAGTACTGCAGGATATGTATCAAAGTGTATCCTTTAACTGCATTTGCAAACTGCACTTTTGACAAGGAGAATCACATGCAATAAACTGGCTTGTTAGATGAGCTATTGAGATATTCTACAAGTGCTTATTTTTGCAAAAGACGTCTCAATATTATTGGTACAATGTAATTTTATGTCATTTTTTAATTTTATGTCAATTTTTATGTCAAAACAAATAGCAAGAAGGAAAAAAATGACAAGCCACAAGATGCCCTTTTGTGTCTCACGCAACGTCTATTTAGTATTACGTCTTAAAAAAGAAAAGAAAAAGGTGACTGAACTGAGTTTTTCGGAACAGTCATGAACAGTAGTCACATGACAGTTGTTAAGGATAATAATGTAATGGAATGCAATGTAAATTTGCATTCTTTGTCACTAATATAATCCCAATTCCAATGAAGTTGGGACGTTGTGTTAAACATAAATAAAAACAGAATACAATGATTTGCAAATCATGTTCAACCTATATTTAATTGAATACACCATAAACACGAGATATTTAATGTTCAAACTGATCAACTTTTATTTATTTTTTTAGCAAATAATCATTAACTTAGAATTTTATGGCTGCAACCCGTTCCAAAAAAGCTGGGGCAGGTGGCAAAAAAGACTGAGAAAGTTGAGGAATGCTCATCATGTTTGGAACATCCCACAGGTGAACAGGCTAATTGGGAACAGGTGGGTGCCATAATTGGGTATAAAAGGAGCTTCCCTAAATTGCTCAGTCATTCACAAGCAAAGATGGGGATGAGGTTCACTTCTTTGTGAACAAGTGCGTGAGAAAATAGTCAAACAGTTTAAGGAGAATGTTCCTCAACCTACAATTCCAAGGAATTTAGGGATTTCATCATCTACAGTCCATAATATCATCAAAAGGTTCAGAAAATCTGGAGAAATCACTGCATGTAAGCGACAAGGCAGGAAAACCAGCATTGAATGGCCGTGACCTTCGATCCCTCAGGCAGCACTGCATCAAAAACCAACATCAATGTGAAAGGGATATCACCACATGGGCTCAGGAACACTTCAGAAAACCAATGACAGTAAATACAGTTCGGCACTACATCCGTAAGTGCAACTTGAAACTCTACTATGCAAAGCAAATGCCATCTATCAACAACACCCAGAAACGCCGCCGGCTTCTCTGGGCCCGAGCTCATCGAAGATGGACTGATGCAAAGTGGAAAAGTGTTCTGTGGTCCGACGAGTCCACATTTCAAATTGTTTTGGCAAATTGTGTCCTCCAGACCAAAGAGGAAAAGAACCATCCGGACTGTTATTGACGCAAAGTTCAAAAGCCAGCATCTGTACAACAAGGCGCTGTACATCAAGCAAGAATGGGAAAGAATTCCACCTCCAAAGCTTCAACAATTCAAAGTGTCCTCAGTTCCCAAACGTTTATTGAATGTTGTTAAAGGAAAAGGTGATGTAACACAGTGGTAAACATGAACCTGTCCCAGCTTTTTGGAATGTTTTGTAGCCATAAAGTTCGAAGTTAATGATTATTTGCTAAAAACCATAAAGTTTATCACTTTGAACATTAAATACCTTGTCTTTGTAGTGTATTTAATTAAATATTGGTTGAACATGATTTGCAAATCATTGTATTCTGTTTTTATTTACGTTTAACACAATGTCGCAACTTCATTGGAATTGGGGTTGTATATAATATATATTTTCATCCAAAATTTACTGTATGGGTGGCACGGTGGCCGACTGGTTAGAGCGTCAGCCTCACAGTTCTGAGGACCCGGGTTCAATCCCCTGCCCTGCCTGTGTGGAGTTTGCATGTTCTCCCCGTGCCTGTGTGGGTTTTCTCCGGGCACTCCGGTTTCCTCCCACATCCCAAAAACATGCATTAAATGGAGACTCATAATTGCCCGTAGGTGTGACTGTGAGTGCGAATGGTTGTTTTTTTGTATGTGCCCTGCGATTGGCTGGCAACCAGTTCAGTGTGTACCCTGCCTCCTGCCCGATGACAGCTGGGATAGGCTCCAGCACGCCCGCGACCCTAGTGAGGAGAAGCGGCTCAGAAAATGGATGGATGGATTTACTGTATGTCTGGGCCAAACTGTAATGATCATTTAAAAAGATTGTTATTTTTAAATGTCACAAACTGTTTTATCATCTTTATGTATTCGTATTTTTTTCTGAACTTTCAATTATGTATTCGTATTTTTTTCTGAACTTTCAATTTTCATTCTGAACTTTATAACTTGTACAAAAAGGTACATACAGTAAGAAGTTGCATCTTAGTAGTTGCTATGATAATGTTTTTAATGTATTTTTATTTACAGATGGATAAATCTTGAATTTATGTCTTAATCCTGATAGGTGACCCACATGAGATTCGGCTGTGCTGTCCGCAATACTTGTTGCTACTTACGAATTGCAATTCCTAAGTACAAACAAGTTTTGCAGATTGTTACTAATGGTCGTAGTAATGAAGTCCCCCTTTGGCGCCTGGTTGGTTGAGTTAAATGTCACTGTTAATGCATCACCTGCGAGAGTAAAAAGGGAGGAGAAATGCTGTGCTGGGCTACATATAAAAGTTGGTCTTTTCTCCTTTTATTGCATGCATTGCTTCAGAGTGCGTGCAGCTTCAGGCGGAGAAATGGGGAAAGGGTTCTTTATCAGTAAAGGGGTTGGGGTAGTTTGTATTATTCTTGGAGCTGGAGCTGTGGCCACTATAATAGCTTTGAGTGTTGTTTACTCCCAGGAAAAAGCTAAAAATGATAATCAAGTGTCCCCAACAAACGAAGGAAGTACATCCAAACCCCCTACCACGACAACTGCCCCGTCCAACAATCCTTGGGACAAATATCGACTTCCCAAGAGCCTGGTACCAGAAATCTATAATGTCTCACTGTGGCCTCGGCTTACTCCAGATCCAATGACTGGACTCTATATCTTTACAGGTAAAGTCTATATTTATCAATCTTCTCAATACTGTTCCTGTTGAATAGTACTCATTTTTATACAAGTGTCAATTTTCTTAGCCAACTGCTGTTCATTGTTGTGATTTTAAGTATGCATTTTCCACAGAGAATGTAGAGTTAAGTCCAACATTAACGAAAGGGATTTTTATTTGGGAAACAGACACATCCTTTAACTGCAGTAATGCAAAGTATTATTGCATTGCATCATATTACTTATAATGTAATACATGACTGTATCCAGGTAGGTAATCAGACTACAGTCATTTAATCAAACCAATAATAGCTACTTTGTAGGCAACAATGATTATAAACAAGCAATCTTCCATAGTTGATAACTTGCAGAGGCAGCAGCCCATCTATCTAGTAGCAATTTGCCATACAGACGGGTGACTTCTAACATATTGAGGAAAATGACTGGGACGTCATTGTTTGTCATACAATCCACAGTGAAGGTGCAGTAAATACAACCCCAATTCCAATGAAGTTGGGACATTGTGTTAAACATAAATTAAAAACAGAATACAATGATTTGCAAATCACGTTCGACCTATATTTAATTGAATACACTACAAAGACAAGATATTGAATGTTCAAACTGATCAACTTTATTGTTTTTAGCAAATAATCATTAACTTAGAATTTTATGGCTGCAACACATTCCCAAAAAGCTGGCACAGGTGGCAAAAAAGACTGAGAAAGTTGAGGAATGCTCATCAAACACCTGTTTGGAACATGCCACAGGTGAACAGGCTAATTGGGAACAGGTGGGTACCATGATTGGGTATAAAAGGAGCTTCCTTGATTTGTTTAAACACTTTATTGTTTTTAGTAAATAATCATTAACTTAGAATTTTATGGCTGGGACAGGGTCATGTTAACCACCTTTTATTTTAACAACATTCAATAAACGTTTGGGAACTGAGGACACTAATTGTTGAAGCTTTGTAGGTGGAATTCTTACCAACAACAGTCCGGGTTCTCCATTGTCGTATTTTACGCTTCATAATGCGCCACACATTTTCAATGGGAGACAGGTCTGGACTGCAGGCAGGCCAGTCTAGTACCCGCACTCTTATACTACGAAGCCACGCTGCTGTAACACGTGGAGAATGTGGTTTGGTATTGTCTTGCTGAAATCAGCAGGGGCGTCACTGAAAAAGACGTTGCTTGGATGGCAGCATATGTTTCTCCAAAACCTGTATGTACCTTTCAGCATGAATGATGCCTTCACAGATGTGTAAGTTACCCATGCAGTTGGCACAAACACAGCCCCATACCATCACAGATGCTGGCTTTTGAACTTTGCGTCCATGTTGTGGGAGGAAACCGGCGTACCCGGAGAAACTCCACACAAGCGGGGCCGGGATTTGAACCCCGGTCCTCAGAACCGTGAGGCAGATGTGCTAACCAGTTGGCCTGTGTTGGTATGTCAAGTGTGCACTAAGTTGCTCATTTAATGTGGCTTCAACTACACTGATAAGTTATTGGTTCATGTTAGCGGCACGGTGTTACGACTGGTTAGAGCGTCTGCCTCACAGTTCTGAGGACCGGGGTTCAATCCCTGGCCCCGCCTGTGTGGAGTTTGGATGGTCTCCCCGTGCCAGCGTGGGTTTTCTCCGGGCACTCCGGCTTCCTCCCACATCCCCAAAAACATGCATGGTAGGTTACTGGCACAATTCTAAATTGCCCGTAGGTGTGAATGTGAGTGTGAATGGTTGTTTGTTTGTATGTGCCCTGCGATTGGCTGGCAACCAGTTCAGGGTGTACCGTGCCTCCTGCCCAATGATAGCTGGGATAGGCTCCAGCACGCCCGCGACCCTAGTGAGGACAAGCGGCTCAGAAAATGGATGGATGGATGGTTCATGTCGATGGCATCATTCTGTAACCTGTGTGGCGTATATTACGTAGTAATGGGTTTGGTTAAGCTAATGCTAATGCTAATGTGTCCTCAGAACTGCGAGACCGATGTGCTAACCCACAGGTGTCAAACTCAAGGCCCGGGGGCCGAATCTGGCCCACCGAGTCATTTCATGTGGCCCGCGAAAGCAAAATATCTGTGTCAACTTCCATGATTCTTGCTCAAATTCTTATAAAATAATAACAATGAATAGTATCGTTAAGACATTGCAAGCATTTTCTGTTTACAGTAACTTTGAACAATAGTTGAACAAACTATTATCCTTGACTTCTGATTCCAAAATTAGGTATCCATCAATTTGTTGTGTGTATGTAATAATATTACATACACACAACAAATTGACTGTGAAGCCATATAAAACATTTATATGGTTTCACAGTCAACGGCCCTCTGAGAGAACCCGTCACTACAATGTGGCCTGCGACAAAAATGAGTTTGACACACCTGTGCTAACCAGTCGGTCACCGTGCTGCCCCAAGGTGGCCTATGTAACCTTAATTCTGAAAGAATCCATAAATTCTAGGATGAAGTTTTGAGACATGATATCCTTTATCGACTTAATTATGTCCGCTGTATTATTATGACACGCATTTTATGTGATTACATTTATTTAACATCGTTTTAGATCATAATTTTCATTTAGTCATCTTCCCCTTCTTTCCATCATATTACACTGAATGTCATTGTAGGTCATTCCAGTGTTGAGTTTACATGTGCTGAGGAGACGAATCTGATTCTTCTCCACTCCAATAAGCTGAACCACAGCAAATATGAGAATGACCAAATGGCACAGCTCATCGCGTTGGATAGCGGAACCAAAGCTCCCTCAATAGTATCGTCCTGGCTCAAGAAAGAGACTCAGTACCTGGTCCTTGAGTTGGACGGTAAATTGATGAAGGACCACCGGTACAGGCTTGAAACGAATTTCACTGGAGAGCTGGCTGATGACCTTGGAGGCTTCTATAGAAGTGAATACATGGAAGAGGGAGTGAAAAGGTATGTGCACCTGTTTCTATGAATGTGTATGAATTAAAGTGGAAAAAAACGCATGACACTTCAATAACCCTTCACGTGTGTAAGATAACAATTTGCTTCTCTGTTTTCTTATCTATACTACTCTTTATTGCACTTGACATGGTTGATAAAAATCAACTTCTCACCTGTCACTGCGGGAAATGTGAGCAGGAAATGTGGACAAAAGTATTCCCATTAGTTCTTTATGATTTTATGGGGGGAAAAAAATAATATAAATAAATAAATATATATATATATATATATATATATATTTTTTTTTTTTATTTATTTATTTTTTTTTACGATCCCCAGACCTAATGGAAGTGTAGAGATTCATATACAGTAGCCAACAAGTGTGCAGCTATCATAGGACAATTCCCACATTATGCGCCCATCGCAAGCACGCTGTGATTGACTGATCAGCTGAGAGTGTATTCCGCCTTTTGCCTGAAAACAGCTGAGATAAACTCCAGCCCCTGCTGTGACCCTGAGCAGGAGAAACATTACAGAAAATGGATAGATGGAATATCATTCCTCTCTAATACACTTGTTTACAAGTCGAGCTTTTTCAGAGAATGCAGTGAAATGATGAGTTTAATATGTGCTTTATTGTTCAGGATTGTTGCAACAACTCAGATGCAGCCAACAGATGCCAGGAAGGCCTTCCCTTGTTTTGATGAGCCAGCTATGAAAGCAGTTTTCCACATCACTCTGATACACGACCATAGGACTGTGGCACTCTCTAATGGCGAACAAAAAGGTTGAGACACACTGCAGTGATCTTTCATCCAGAATCTATTGTCTATTTATTTATAAAAAAAATTTGGGTGCCAATTGGTTACAATCTGTCATAATGTTTTCTGCAGAAACCAACAATGTCATCATTCATGGTCAGCCTCTACAAATGACAGTTTTTGAACCAACTGAGAAAATGTCCACCTATCTTTTGGCGTTTATTGTCAGTGACTTTTCCTACATAAACAACACCGTTAATAATGTCACGGTAAAGTATTAAATTCAGCAATTCCAAAAATTATATTTCTACTTTGATGTTTATTGTTGAGATTACTAAAGTATAATGATCTTCTAAATGTATTTTTTGCATTTTATTCAGTGGGTAACAATAATGTTCAAAATGAACAAAACACAGTGGAACCTTTTGAGATTCTTACAATGCATTCCAGGATGCTTTTTGACCTCCGATTTGGAAACATGGCAGAAATAAAAATAATCAGTTTCGGGGTCAAACTGTTGACAGGCGATGTTTACAAAAGTCACAGTTAAGCATTGTTAACAGTCATACCAAGTGTTCAAATACATTAAACAATGTTAACATTAAAAATAGTATATGGTGAGTACTTAGGTTCGTCCTTCTTTTGGAATACAAAAGAAAAACTTAAAGCCACACAGAGAATTAAACCCTTGATTGTCAGGGTTCCGGTGAAGGAGGACCCAAGTGTGGGAATGAAAGGGAACAAACAGTTTGAGATGATGGAATATTTATTCACACAATTGGTGGAATGGTTGTTTGGCATTCAATGTTTCAAACACAAATAGACTGAGTTGCTGGATGTTGAATATTGACAATTTGGCGCTCCGGTGGAGTACGAGGCCATTTTAAGGGCAGCTGATTGCAGATGGGATTCAGTTGCTGAGTGACTTCAACTCGCCACACTTGCAGGGACTCACACGCAGTGGGACAGTGACAGCAGACCTGACTATGCTTAACGAACCTGAGCAATAACAGAGTCTCATGTGACATGCGCACTCCCACACCGATAAATTTTGGTAAATGTTTGAATGATACAAAGTAAACTCAGGTTTACACTTTTTAAATATTTACAAAATGCAGTTTTTCTAGTATTATATTATTGAGGCTTGCATTCAAGTTAATTTGATGGATTTAACTTAATGTTATGTGTTTAATTTTGTGCGTTAGTTTATGTTCTCTGTTTTGTTGGTTTAGATCCGGATCTTTGCCCGCAAGAATGCTATTGAAGCTGGCCAAGGAATGTATGCACTTAACAAAACTGGCACAATCCTGAATTTTTTTGAGAGGTATTACAAATCCAGATACCCTCTGCCTAAGTCAGGTAAGTCAAATGCACAGTATTTACTTCAAAGGGTAAAGTTAAACAACCTATCAAGGAATTTTCTTCTTGGGCAGATGATTAAAGTATGTTACAGTTTTATATTTATGCAGAGGTGAAGGGCATTTGTCTTTCAAATCAAAATTTGGAATTTCCCCTCTACTTGGCAAGGGGGGTATAAACATAACTTGTAATCAGAATGAGCTATAAACAATGTAAATGAAGTGAAAAATAGTCACGTAAATCAGCATTTTTCTGAATTCCCCAACATGGCCTGCGGTTTTGATAACTTACAATCATAGGCTTTCAATCCCAAGCACAGCAGTTTTTCCAGACATAAATGTTTACTTTTGATAAACTGCTGTACAAGCACTGTAGACTCATTCAGCAACAGTTGTTGAAAGATACAAGACTTTTATCAGCTCATCACAGGTTTTATCTCGTGTTTGACTTTTATGACTCGAAGAGGAACCGCAATATAACTATATTATAAAATTATAAAAGTTATTAAAAAAATATAAAATAAAATTAAAGCGTTTAACAGGATCAAGTCATTCTATTGCAGACACTAACTATTTATTTTATTGTCCTCTTCCTGAATGCAGATCAGATAGCCCTGCCAGACTTTAACGCTGGAGCCATGGAGAACTGGGGTCTAATCACCTACAGAGAGACAGCTCTCCTCTATGATGAAGACTTCTCCTCCAACGGAAACAAGGAGAGGATTGCATCCATCATCAGTCATGAACTGGCTCACATGGTTAGTTTATATAGTGGTTAACATCACACCCTTTTCCAAACACTTAAGGTAGCAGTATGGCCGGAAAGGTCACCTTTTAAGCACGTGTGGTAGATGCAAGTGTGTGACAAATTAGGTGAAACCAATTATGAATAAAAAGAACAATCTGTAATTATGAAAGGATATTCTACAACCCCAATTCCAATGATTTGCAAATCATGTTCAACCTATATTTAATTGAATACACTACAAAAACAAGATATTTAATGTTCAAACTGATAAACCTGATTGTTTTTAACAAATAATCATGAATTTAGAATTTTATGGCTGCAACACGTTCCAAAAAAGCTGGGACAGGGTCATGTTTACCACTGTGTTACATCACCTTTTCTTTAAACACCATTCAATAAACGTTTGGGAACTGAAGACACTAATTGTTGAAGCTTTGTAGTTGGAATTATTTCCCATTCTTGCTTGATGTACAGCTTCAGCTGTTCAATAGTCCGGGGTCTCCGTTGTCATATTTTACGCTTCATAATGCGCCACACATTTTCAATTGGAGACAGGTCTGGACTGCAGGCAGGCCAGTCTAGTACCCGCACTCTTATACTACGAAGCCACGCTGTTGTAACACGTGCGGAATGTGGTTTGGCATTGTCCTGCTGAAATAAGCAGGGGCCTCCATGAAAAAGACATTGCTTGGATGGCAGCATATGTTTCTCCAAAACCTGAATGTACCTTTCAGCATTAATGGTGCCTTCACAGATGTGTAAGTTACCCATGCCATTGGCACTAACACGGCCCCATACCATCACAGATGCTGGCTTTTGAATTTTGCGTCCATAACAGACCGGATGGTTCTTTTCCTCTTTGGCCCGGAGGACACGACGTCCACAATTTCCAAAAACAAATTGAAATGTGGACTCGTCGGACCACAGAACACTTTTCCACTTTGCATCAGTCCATTTCACACCGTTTCACACCGTTTCTGGGTGTTGTTGATAAATGTCTTTTGCTTTGCATAGTAGAGTTTCAACTTGCACTTACGGATGTAGCGCCGAACTGTATTAACTGATATTGGTTTTCTGAAGTGTTCCTGAGCCCATGTTGTGATATCCTTTACCCATTGATGTTGGTTTTTGATGCAGTGCCGCCTGAGGGATCGAAGGTCACAGGCATTCAATGTTGGTTTTGGGCCTTGCCGCTTACATGCAGTGATTTCTCCAGATTCTCTGAATCTTTGGATAATATCTTTGACCATAGATGATGAAATCCCTAAATTCCTTGCAATTGTATGTTGAGGAACATTGTCCTTAAACTGCTCGACTATTTTCTTATTTTCTCACGCACTTGTTCACAAAGAGGTGAACCTCGCCCCATCTTTGCTTGTGAATGACTGAGCAATTCAAGGAAGCTCCTTTTATACCCAATCACCCACCTGTTCCCAATTAGCCTGTTCACCTGTGGGATGTTCCAAACAGGTGTTTGATGAGCATTCCTCAACTTTCTCAGTCTTTTTTGCCACCTGTCCCAGGTTTTTGGGAATGTGTTGCAGCCATAAAATTCTAAGTTAATGATTATTTGTTAAAAACAATAAAGTTGATCAGTTTGAATATTAAATATCTTGTCTTTGTAGTGTATTCAATTAAATACAGGTTGAACATGATTTTCAAATCATTGTATTCTGTTTTTATTTATGTTTAACACAACGTCCCAACTTCATTGCAATTGGGGTTGTATTTACAATCCATATGACATGCTACTTTTGCATACGTACTCTAGGATCGAGATGTACTCCAATCTGTTAGGGGTTCCGTTTCTTGCTCAACCTCTATCAGTTTTTTGCCAAAACACCCCATGGTGGATACATGAACCAGATCCAAATGAGTACACATTTTGTCCAAACGCCAAGTCCATCCATTCATCCGTCCATCCGTCTGTCTGTCCATCAATCTGTCCGTCCGTCCGTCTGTCTGTCCATCCATGTGTCCGTCCATCCATCCATCTACTTCTGCTTATCCAAGGTCAGCTTACAAGGGGCAGCAGCTTTCACAGAGAAGCCCAGACTTCCCTCTCGTCAGCCACTTCATCCAGCTCTTTTGGGGGGATCCAGAGCCGTTCCCAAGATGACCGCGAGACGTAGTCTCTCCTGCGTGTCCTGGGTTGTCACTTGGGAGGCATCCAGAGGGCATCCGAATGAAATGACTGAGCCACCTCATCTGTCTCCTCTTGATGTGGAGGAGCAGTGGCTTGACTCTGAGCCCTTCCCAGATAATCGAGATTCTTACCCTATATCAAAGGGAAGGCCCGGACACCCTGCGGCAGAAACTAATTTCAATCACTTGTATCCACTATCTTGTTCTTTTGGTCACAACCCACAGCTTGTGACCATAGGTTAGGGTCGGAACATAGATCAACCGGTAAATCAAGTGCTTCCACCAAGGAGCTTTTTAAACACCTCAGTGACCTCAACCCCAGAGATAAGAGAGCCCGCCTCAGTCTCCAGGCTGTGCGTTCTCATGGGAAGGCGTGTCGGTGGAATTGATGTCTTTCAAGTACATTGTATTCGGCCCACCGACTCACAACTTCACAACAACAACACAACTTCCCGAGTTGAGGTCAGCAGCTCCACTATCCACAGTGCACTGCTTCCCCCTTCTGAGACGCTAGATGGTGGACCAGAATTTCCTAAAGCCATATGGAAGTCGTTCTCCATGGCCTCACCAAACTCATCCCACGACCAAGTTTTTGCCTACCGGTACCCATCAGATGCCTCCAGAGTCCCACAGGCCAAAAAGGCCCGATAGGACTCCTTCTTCAGCTTGACAGCATCCCTTACTGGGGGTGTCCACCAACGAGTGGGGGAATTGCTGCCATGACAGGCACTGACCACCTTACCGACAAATCTCCAGTCAGTCACCTTAACAATGGCGGCGTAGAATAGGGACCACTCAGACTCAATGCCGTAGAATAGGGACCACTCAGACTCAATGCCCCCGCTGTCCCCAGGACATGGGCAAAAGTCTACCTCAGGTGGGAGTTGAAACTTTTTCTCATGGGAGACTCTGCCACACGTTCCCAGCTGACCCTCACAATACATTTGGGTCTGCCATGTCGGACCGGCATCTTCGCCATCATCGGAGCCAACACACCACCAGGTGGTGATCAGTTGACAACTCTGCCCCTCTCTTCAAGTGTCCAAGACATACGGGCTGCAGGTCTGATTACACAACCGCAAAGTCGATCGTTGAACTGCGGCCTCGGGTGTCCTGGTGCAACGTGCACATGTGGACACCGTTATATCTGAACATGGTGTTTGTTATGGACAATCTGTGACGAGCACAGAAGTCCAATAACAGAACACCACTCGGCTTCTGGTAAGGTCCCAATCACTTACTCCCAATCACACCCTTCCAGGTCTTAATGTCATTGCTCACGTGAGCATTGAATTCCCCCAGCAGAACGAGGGAGTCCCCAGCAGGAGCGCTCTTCAGCACCCCTTCCAAGGACTCCAAAAAGTGTGGGTACTCTGAACTGCTGTTTGGTGCATAGGCACAAATAACAGAGCAGAATTAATCTTGTTACTTCTGCCAGCAATCACAATACCAATAAACAACAGTGAGCGCATCCCCTTAGCAGCCATACAGCACATGCCCTTGCCATAACATCAACATTTAAATCTGCACTTCAAACACATCTTGTTTGGTTTCAAAAATCTATTATGGTGGTGTGTAAAGGCAAATCCTAATGAATCTATGCAACATATTTCTAGATTTGACTATAGATAGATCTTACAAGATTCCATGTGTGACATCATTAGTTTGTTAGTAGTAGTTTCCCCTTTATTTTTTCTTTTTGTGCTCTTTAGTGGTTCGGGAATCTGGTCACCCTGAGGTGGTGGAATGACTTGTGGCTGAATGAAGGTTTTGCCTCATATGTTGAGTACCTCGGAGCTCACGAAGCTGAACCTGACTGGAATGTGGTGAGTATTTGTATTCGTATTTTTTCATAATCTGTCTAATCTTGGATGATAATGAGTTTGATCAACTACTGATTAGTGACAGTAGTTTCTCATGTTTCAACAGAAAGATCTTATTGTGCTCAGTGACATGCACAGGGTGTTTGCCATTGACGGCTTGGCCTCATCTCACCCTTTGTCCTCAAAAGAAGAAGATATCCAGAAACCAGCACAAATCAGTGAGCTGTTTGACGCCATTTCATACAGCAAGGTGACCTCACACATCAGGCCTTTCTCACATACCTTTGTACTTTTAATATTTCTCCAACTGAAACAAATCAACATATTTTTATTTGGTAATCAGCAGATAAGCAGAATGTACACATTATTCGTGACTTTATTCCTTCATCTTTAGGGCGCATCTGTTTTGAGGATGTTGTCAGATTTCCTGACTGAGGAGGTCTTCACAATGGGCCTCAGGGTAAGGATAACTGGCTATGCTTACATGTTCTAAGTGCCTTTAAGAGCAAGTGCCGAATTAAGACAAGCATGACATGTAAAAAATAGAGTAATAAATACCACAATCACAAAAATTACAGCCAGTTTATTGGCTAAAGTTTATATATAACCACCAACTGGTCATTTTACCCCTCGTTTTCATCCAATTAACACATGCGGTATGAACAAGCTATTTAATGAATGGTCGTCAGTCCTGCATTGATGGTGCTGGTGAAAAATAATCACGTAAATCAGCATTATTCTGAACTCACCAACATGGCCTGCAGTTTTGATAACTTACAATCATATGCTTTAAATCCCAAGCACAGCAGTTCTTCCAGGCATATACATTTTTACTTTTGATAAACTGCTGTACAAGCACTGTAGACTCATTCAGCAACAGTTGTTGAAAGATACAAGACTTTTAGCAGCTCATCGCAGGTTTTATCTCATGTTTGACTTCTACGACTCGAAAAGGAACCGCAATATAACTTGTCATCAAATTATTGCATTAAATGCATCCCCTCAGCCAAAATGTGGCCCCTCACGGAGGATGAGGCCCAACGCTCAGTTCGTGCTCTGCTTTTAGGGAGCGGCGGCCCTGGGTACAATTGTCCATTTGCAACCCATCCCAAGTCAAAAAGATGGCGCGAGCAATTTTCTAAGAATAAAACTTCAAACTGATAACATTTACTATTATAGTAACACTCCATCACGACTTAGATATTTTTAGGCGGGGGGTCACAAGGCAACAGATGAGCAAGATGCCACGGGGATGTGCCTGCGAGTTTGCAATGAATGATTGACATCTCATTGATCACACCTTCTGTCTGATTGGTTGTTTTTCCTTTTTTTTTTTTTTGTATATCAAATTAGAGGCACAAGATGGGGTCAGAGTTTTTTTCCCCCACAGATCATATTTATCATGTACTACTGTCATGTCATAATGACTGTTTAAAAAAATATGACAAAAACTTTTTTTTGTTTGTTTTTTTTTTTGCTGGGGGGCGTGCAAACTTCCGCTTTAAAAGTAGATATTTCAATGTAAGTACGATGGTTTACCGAACTAAACCAATATAGCACTCTACAAAAATATGCTGGGTCGGAGATTAAAATAAACAATTCTAAGGTTGCCAGGAAAAAAGCATTCTAGACATTTAGAGTATTGATCCACTGTCTTTTACCTTTTCTCTGTTCATGTCCTTTTAGACTTACCTGGCGACATTTGCATTTGGAAATGCAGTTTATACAGACCTGTGGAACCATCTGGAAATGGCAAGTATTTTTTTATGTATCAAATATATTAATTGGAAAAAAAAAACGAGGACTTACCCTGTATCTAAAAATAGTGGCCTCCGCTCTACTCGGCGCAGTGTCCAAATTACTTGCCGTGTGTGTTGCCCATATAAACAAATACTTGGCTCCCCCTTAAGTCTAAGTCTTTTTCCCCGAAAGCTTGTTGTAATTTCCTTAACTATAATAAATTTGTTTCCAATATCTTGGCCTGGTTCATATGGGGGCAGTTGATTTTGTTAGTGTTGGCACCATGGGTGTGTAGCTCAGTCTAGCCAAGGTACATACTTTATTTCTTACATTAGGAAAATCCATCCATCCATCCATCTTCTACCGCTTATCCGAGGTCGGGTCGCGGGGGCAGTAACTTTAGCAGGGACGCCCAGACTTCCCTTTCCCCAGCCACTTCATCCATCTCTTCCAGGGGGATCCCGAGGCGTTTCCAGGCCAGCCGAAGGATGTAGTCTCTCCAGCGTGTCCTGGGTCGTCCCCGGGGTCTCCTCCCGGTGGGACGTGCCCGGAACACCTCACCGGGGAGGCGTCCGGGAGGCATCCGAATCAGATGCCCCAGCCACCTCATCTGGCTCCTCTCGATGTGAAGGAGCAACGGCTCTACTCTGAGATCCTCCCGGATGACAGAGCTTCTCACCCTATCTCTAAGGGAGAGCCCGGACACCCTGCGGAGGAAACTCATTTCGGCAGCTTGTATCCGGGATCTCGTTCTTTCGGTCCCGACCCACAGCTCGTGACGATAGGTGAGGGTAGGAACGTAGATCGACCGGTAAATCGAAAGCTTCGCCTTTCGGCTTAGCTCCTTCTTTACCACAACGGATCGATACAAAGTCCGCATCACTGCCAACGCTGCACCGATCCGCCTGTCGATCTTCCGTTCCATTCTTCCCTCACTCGTGAACAAGACCCCAAGATAATTGAACTCCTCCACCTGGGGCAGGATCTCATCCCCGACCTGGAGAGGGCACGCCACCCTTTTCCAATTGAGGACCATGGTCTCAGATTTGGAGGTGCTGATTCTCATCCCAGCCGCTTTACACTCGGCTGCGAACTGCTCCAATGAGAGTTGGAGGTCACGGCTTGATGAAGCCAACAGAACCACATCATCTGCAAAAAGCAGAGATGCAATACTGAGGCCACAAAACCGGACCCCCTCTATGCCTCGGCTGCGCCTAGAAATTCTGTCCATAAAAGTTAAGAACAGAATCGGTGACAAAGGGAAGCCTTGTATCTAACACCCCCCCCACAGGGCCACCCGAGGGACACGGTCGAACGCCTTCTCCAAGTCCACAAAACACATGTAGACTGGTTGGGCGAACTCCCATGCACCCTCGAGGACCCTGCCAAGGGTGTAGAGCTGGTCCACGGTTCCACGGCCAGGACGAAAACCACACTGCTCCTCCTGAATCTGGTATTCAACTTCCCGATGGACCCTCCTCTCCAGCACCCCTGAATAGACCTTACCAGGGAGGCTGAGGAGTGTGATCCCCCTGTAGTTGGAACACACCCTTCGGTCCCCCTTCTTAAAAAGGGGGACCACCACCCCAGTCTGCCAATCCAGAGGCACTGTCCCCGATGTCCACGCGATGTTGCAGAGGCGTGTCAACCAGTACAGCCCTACAACATCCAGAGCCTTGAGGAACTCCGGGCGAATCTCATCCACCTCTGGGGCCTTGCCACCTTTTTAACCACCTTGGCGACCTCAACCCCAGAGATAGGAGAACCCGCCTCAGAGAACCCAGACTCTGCTCCCTCATGGGAAGGCGTGTCAGTGGAATTGAGGAGGTCTTCGAAATATTCTCCCCACCGGCTCACAATGTCCCGAGTCGAGGTCAGCAGCGCCCCATCCCCACTATACACAGTGTTGATGGTGCACTGCTTTCCCTCCTGAGACGTCGGATGGTGGACCAGAATTTCCTCAAAGCCGTCCGGAAGTCTTTCTCCATGGCCTCACCGAACTCCTCCCATTCCCGAGTTTTTGCTTCAGCGACCACCAAAGCTGTATTCTGCTTGGCCAGCCGGTACCCATCAGCTGCCTCAGGAGTGCCACAGGCCAAAAAGGCCCGATAGGACTCCTTCTTCAGCTTGACGGCATCCCTCACCATTGGTGTCCACCAACGGGTTCGGGGATTGCCGCCACGACAGGCACCGACCACCTTACGGCCACAGCTCCGGTCGGCCGCCTCAGCAATGGAGGCACGGAACATGGTCCACTCGGACTCGATGTCCCCCGCCTCCCCCGGAACATGAGCAAAGTTCTGTCGGAGGTGGGTGTTGAAAGTCCTTCTGACAGGGGATTCCGCCAGACGTTCCCAGCAGACCCTCACAATACGTTTGGGCCTGCCACGTCGGACCGGCATCTTCCCCCACCATCGGAGCCAACTCACCACCAGGTGGTGATCAGTTGACAGCTCCGCCCCTCTCTTTACCCTAGTGTCCAAGACATGCGGCCGCAAGTCCGATGACACGACCACAAAGTCGATCATCGAACTGCGACCTTGGGTGTCCTGGTGCCAAGTGCACGTGTGGACACCCTTATGCTTGAACATGGTGTTCGTTATAGACACCATGGGGGACCCACGTTACCCTTTCGGGCTGTGCCCAGCTGGGCCCCATGGGTGCAGGCCCGGCCACCAGGCGCTCTCCTTCGATCCCCAACTCCAGGCCTGTCTCCAGAGGGGGGCCCCGGTGACCCGCGTCTGGCCAAGGGAAACCTGAGTCCATAATTTGTCTTCTGTTTGCCATGGGTGACCCTGCCAGGGGCATAAAGCCCCAGACAACTTAGCTCCTAGGATCATTGGGACACACAAACCCCTCCACCACGATAAGGTGACGGCTCAAGGAGGGGACATTAGGAAAATGTCACAGTAAACCAACAGACACAAATTTCACCAAAAGTATACATGTATGCTGACTGTATAAAATGATGAATCCACAGGTTAATTTCATGTTTCTGCCTATCAAATTGGACACATCCGCACGTAACATCTAATGATCTTTTACGGCACACTAATGCGCAGCAGCAGTGATTGGGAATCGATGGCGTAGCTGTTGGTAGATCAGACATCATACATCACAGCAACAGATGGTAATTTGTGAGTCAATTGAACAAAGAAGAAAACAATTCTGTCTCTGCAGGCTGTTGACAATGCTGGCCACGGTGATCTTCCTGAAACTGTTCATAACATCATGAACACATGGGTGCTGCAGATGGGCTTTCCCGTGGTGACAATCAATGCGACAAATGGAGTTATAACTCAAAAGCATTTCCTCCTGGATCCGGACTCTGAAGTTACTGTACCATCTCCTTTCAAGTATGAACTGTGTTCAGTTTGAAGTAGTTCAGGGAGGTCTTTTTCAACCAAATACAGACATAACAATCAACCGCTAAAACCTTCTTTCTGCAAGTGAATAACTTCAATTTGGTCTTAATACATAAATTCAGAATATTTTGTTAAAAATTAAAGAATAACAGACACAATTATATTTTAACAATACAAATTGGTTACAGAGCTTCTACTTACTGGGCTAATTAACTATAAAGAAAGACAAAATTATTTTAGTAGTGGTCCAACAAATTTGTATATGTAATTAATTGTCTTTTGCAGTTATGAATGGATTATACCCATCAGGTGGATGAAGACTGGAATCACCCAAAATCTACTATGGTTGCCTAAAAAAACAGGTAATATGTATTTGTAGTTTCAAACAAATTTTCATCCTGGGCCATATCAGCATTAGGTTTATAACTGCAAAATTATACAAAGATATAGCCTTATCATCTCCCTGCATAATTCCCCGTGCATTTTATTGCACCAGCAAATGAACTACTGTTGATAAAGTAAAGACATGCAGGTGAGTAGATATGCTGGTGTCCATCCATTGTACAATTTACAGATAAAATTGTATTTATCAATATAAGACTACATTATTATAGAAATAGTAGTCATCATGTCTCAATAAGCCATCAGGTGTGCAGTCCAAACAAATAAACAAATGCCTTTTCTCAAATGGATTCCTCCATTTTTCCTTCATGAGAAAAAATAACACATGGTGCCACGAGGCATCTGTAATTACCTTTACTGCAGTAACCTTCCCAGTCCTATATTCTCTACCCCGGCACATTAGCATAGCGCATATCTGCATGAGCTCCAAAAGTAGTATTGCAACATAGCAATAGGATGGCAAAGTGAATTCAACAAAGAAAAAAAGGAACGCAAATATTTTTAAATTCTCTCGCCATCCTAACCCCCAGTTCTTTGGTTTTCCTTCTATTCTTAGTATCGCACATTGCAAACCAAAGCTGGAGGTCTCGGGAAAAAGCATCAAAAGTCAGGAGATTTATAAATAGTCTACAAATAGTCACATGAATATCTCTGACAATGTCCATCAAAAGTAAATATCTGAGGAAAGACAGAATTTTTTTTTTTTTTTACAGATCTGTCAGCTCTCTTATAGGTGTTCAGTTGAAGTCTGTGAATGTATTGTCACCTACAGTATCAAGTTATGTCAAATGGCCTCTTCACACTGCCACTATCTTTATAAGCCTTGTGCATGTAGTGAAGGCTAACAAAAGTGACTAACGCATGTTCACTTTCTTTTCTAGATACAATAGACTCAATGAAGGTATCAGGGTCTGATTGGCTCTTGGCCAATCTTGATGTTGTGGGTTACTACAGAGTTAACTATGACCAAGGGAACTGGGAGAGGCTCCTGGAGGTTTTGAGCACCAGCCATTCTGTAAGACACTTTGTGACATCATCACTTTGTTTCTCTCCATATTTTGATGAGTTTTTGTCAAGCGATAAGACTTTTGTTATATTTTCCCCAAGGACATATCAGGGATCAACAGAGCTCAGTTAGTGGATGACGCCTTCAACTTGGCCAGGTACACATTCTTTGTAATGCGTGAATAACAAACATTCAGTTCCATTAAAAAAAAATTTAAAAAAAAAATCATCATCAAATTATCTGCTTGGAATTTAAAAGTAATATTTAAATGATTCATAATGAAATGATCATTTGAACAATTAGACCATTGGAGTTTGTAGCTTCTACTCTCTGGGGAAAAAAGCCATTAATTGTATGTATTATTATTATTGCTCTAAAGTTTCGGTGTGTGCAAAGTAATTTAATTACAATAAAGTAAATGAATTACACTAAGTTAGCACCCATTATTTGCCATGTTGTAATGTGGGTTTGACCTGACTGAAAAGTTAAATTTATGTCAGTGGCCAATCCTTGAATGGCCCCTAGAGGTCATTGTTTTACCTTTTGTCTGAAATGCTAGAGAATACTTTTGAAGGTATGCAGTACACAAGTATATCCAGTAAACGAACAAGTCATTTAAATCGACACATTGCTCCATCTTGTGATTGGATCGGTGATCAGTTATCGGGTTTTTAAACTCGCAGATCGGCGATCGGCCCCAAAAATCCTGATCGTGTAAAGCCTACTATATATATATGGCGGCACGGTGGCCGACTGGTTAGAGCGTCAGCCTCACAGTTCAATCCCCGGTCCCCGCCTGTGTGGAGTTTGCAAATTATACTATTGTTTTTACTTTGTTGTTTCTTTTATTATTAATGTGAGTGTTCAGCATATTTGCAAATACTGCTGTTGTGACAATCACATTTTCCAGACAAAATGATTAAAATATCAACCCACGCTGCCTGCATCAAAGTCAGGCGAATGCACCACTACAACGACACATACATAACATTTATATTTTTATGATATTTGATTTAAATTGAGGTTTTTCCTCTTTCAAGGTAGTGACTCCGCTGACCAGTTGGGCGGTGCCCCTAGCGCCCTTATTGAACCAGCTGCCACTGATACATGCATGCATACATACATAGAATTTAATCAAAGATAATTATAATGCAATGAGTGTTTATAATTAAAATTAACTTACTGCACTACACAGATAATGACTTACTAGAAAAATAGGCAATCCTACCTTTAGATGGATAAAAAAATAAATAAGCACACAGCAGCTTCTCATGTACACATCTGATGTTGTCATGTATTAAATATGCAGCTGAGATATGATATATATATATATATATATGCTCCCAATGCTTTTAATCCAAAAAGGGCAAAGATCATCCCCACGGTACTGGCTCTTAAAACCACCAAGTATCTGCATAAGGAGAGGGAATACATGCCCTGGGAGTCAGCCCTGAAGAACCTGGACTTCTTCTACCTCATGTTTGACCGTAGTGAGGTTTACGGTCCCATGCAGGTGAGCTTTCTTTGTTTCATAAGAATTGCAATAAATGCACTACATTGATTAAATGAGGAAGTAGTTGCCTTAGTAGCCCCTGAATAGACATTCAAGACAATTCTATGATTTGAACGTTGTGGGAAAAGGTTGGTGAAAGCCTCAAAGCAAGTCCCATAAAGGCATGGATAGATTACTTTGGCAAGGAGCGCCTTGACTGGCACTTTTGGATGAACCAACACAGAGATTCTGATCTAACACCAGTGCCCTCTGAATTCACATATTGAATGTTCTTCTGAATGAATTGCCAAATATTCCCACAGACACATTCCAGCATTTTGTAGAAAACTCCCCAGAGGAGTTTTAGCAGGAGCTGCCAGATTAAAGAACCAGATATTGCCAGATTTATGCCTAGATCAGACTACAGACTAATGCAGCCCTCTGGGGGGCACAAGCCAGTGCAAACTGTAGGCCGGTCCCAAGCCCGAATAAATGCAGACGGTTGCGTCAGGAAGGGCATCCGGCTTAAAACTTTGCCAAACAAATCCGAGTGTTCATCCAAAGAATTCCTCAGTCGTGGAATATAACAATGTCCGCCACCGGTGCCGTCAACCTGCAGGTGGAAATTCAGCTACTGTGGGTCGAAGAAGAAGAAGAGGTGGAAAGCGGGTTCTTCGGCAGAAAGAGAAGAGGAAAGCACAGAGCCTAGAACTGAATGTGGGGACTTTGAACTTTGGGTCTATGACAGGAAATTCTCGGGATTTGGTTGACATGATGATTAGGAGAAAGGTTGATATATTGTGTGTTCAGGAGACCAGGTGGAACGGCAGTAAGGCTATAAATTTAGAGGCAGGGTTTGAATTATTTTACCATGGTGTAGATGGGAAGAGAAAAGGAGTCGGGGTTATTTTAAAAGAAGAATTGGCTAAGAATGTCTTGGACGTGAAAAGAGTATCAGATCGAGTGATGAGGCTGAAACTTGAAATTGAGGGTGTTATGTATAATGTGATTATTGGCTATCCCCCACAGGTAGGATGTGACCTAGAGGTGAAAGAGAAATTCTGGAAGGAGCTAGACAAAGTAGTTCTGAGCATCCCAGACAGAGAGAGAGTCGTGATTGGTGCAGATTGTAATGGACATGTTGGTGAAGGAAACAGGGGTCATGAAGAAGTAATAGGTAAGTACGACATCCAGGAAAGGAACTTGGAGGGACAGATGGTGGTAGACTTTGCAAAAAGGATGCAAATGGCTGTAGTGAACACTTTTTTCCAGAAGAGACAGGAACATAGGGTGACCTACAAGAGCGGAGGTAGAAACACGCAGGTGGATTACATCTTGTGCAGACGATGTAATCTGAAGGAGGTTACTGACTGTAAGGTAGTGGTAGAGGAGAGTGTGGCTAGACAGCATAGGATGGTGGTGTGTAAGATGAATCTGGTGGTGGGGAGGAAATTAGGAAGACAAAGGCAGAGCATAGAACCATGTGGTGGAAGCTGAGACAGGACGGGTGTTGTGCAGCTTTTTGTGAAGAGGTGAGACAGGCTCTCGGTGGACAGGAGGCGCTTCCAGAAGACTGGACCACTGCAGCCAAGGTGATCAGAGAGGCAGGCAGGAGAGTACTTCGTGTATCTTCTGGCAGGAAACGAGAGAAGGAGACTTGGTGGTGGAACCTCACAGTACAGGAAATCATACAAGTAAAAAGGTTAGCTAAGAAGAAGTGGGACACTGAGAGGACCGAGGAGAGGCGAAAGGAATACATTGAGATGCGACATAGGTCAAAGGTAGAGGTGCCAAAGGCTAAACAAGAGGCATATGATGACATGTATGCCAGGTTGGACACTAAAGAAGGAGAAAAAGATCTATACAGGTTGGCCAGACAGAGGGATAGAGATGGGAAGGATGTGCAGCAGGTTAGAGTGATTAATGATACAGATGGAAATATGTTGACTGGTGCCAGTAGTTTGCTGGATAGATGGAAAGAATACTTTGAGGAGTTGATGAATGAGGAAAATGAGAGAGAAGGGAGAGTAGAAGAGACAAGTGTGGTGGACCAGGAAGTGGCAATGATTAGTAAGGGGGATGAAAAATGGAAAGGCAGTTGGTCCTGATGACATTCCTGCGGAGGTATGGAAGCATCTAGGAGAGGTGGCTGTGGAGTTTTTGACCAGCTTGTTCAATAGAATTCTAGCGTGTGAGAAGATGCCTGAGGAATGGAAGAAAAGTGTGCTGGTGCCCATTTTTAAGAACAAGGGTGATGTGCAGAGCTGTGGGAACTATAGAGGAATAAAGTTGATGAGCCACACAATGAAGTTATCAGAAAGAGTATTGGAGGCTAGACTCAGGACAGAAGTGAGTATTTGCGAGCAACACTATGGTTTCATGCCTAGAAAGCGTACCACAGATGCATTATTTGCCTTCAGGATGTTGATCGAAAAGTACAGAGAAGGTCAGAAGGAGCTACATTGTGTCTTTGTAGATCTAGAGAAAGCCTATGACGAGTACCCAGAGAGGAACTGTGGTACTGCATGCGGATGTCTGGAGTGGCAGAGAAGTATGTTAGAATAATACAGGACATGTACGAGGGCAGCAAAACAGTGGTAAGGTGTGCTGTAGGTGTAACAGACAAATTTAAGGTGGAGGTGGGACTGCATCAGGGATCAGCCCTGAACCCCTTCCTGTTTGCAGTAGTGATGGATAGGCTGACAGATGAGCAGATGACATTGTGATCTGCAGTGAAAGCAGGGAGCAGATGGAGGAACAGTTAGAAAGATGGAGGCGTGCACTGGAAAGCAGATGAATGAAGATTAGCCGAAGTAAGACAGAATATATGTGCATGAATGAGAGGGGTGGTGGGAGAAGAGCGAGGCTACAGGGAGAAGAGATAGCAAGGGTGGAGGACTTTAAATACTTGGGGTCAACCGTCCAGAGCAATGGTGAGTGTGGTCAGGAAGTGAAGAAATGGGTCCAAGCAGGTTGGAACGGGTGGAGGAAGGTGTCAGGTGTGTTATGTGACAGAAGAGTCACCACTGCTAGGACGAAGGGCAAAGTTTATAAAACAGTGGTGAGGCCAGCCATGATGTACGGATTAGAGACAGTGGCACTGAAGAGACAACAGGAAGCAGAGCTCGAGGTGGCGGAAATGAAGATGTTGAGGTTCGCTCTCTGCGTGGCCAGGTTGGATATAATTAGAAATGAGCTCATCAGAGGGACAGCCAAGGTTTGATGTTTTGGAGACAAAGTTAGAGAGAGCAGACTTCGATGGTTTGGACACGTCAAGAGGGGAAATAGTGAGTATATTGGTAGAAAGTTGATGAGGATGGAGCTGCCAGGCAAGAGAGGTAGAGGAAAACCAAAGAGAAGGATGTCGTGAGGGAAGACATGAGGGCAGTTGGTGTTCGAGAGGAGGATGCAGGAAATAGGCTTACATGGAAAAGGTTGACGCGCTGTGGCGACCTCTAAAGGGACAAGCCGAAAGGAAAAGAAGAAGAAGACTACAAGATTTTAGCCCCAATATTTTCCTGATTGGCTTTCCCAGATCGGGCATGACATATTTTTTCGGGAACGACAAAACTTCTTGTAGTGTGACATAATCAATGGCCAAAATGAAAAGTCTAGCATGTTTGATTTTTGGGATATTTTCCATGCAGTGTGAAATATCAAGAACTCTCGACAGTGCACCTGGACGTCAAACAATAGGATTGCGTATTGTGACCGGCGCCTCGGCTCCCGTGCTCGCCGTTGTCAGCATACTTGGTCACCGTTGTCAACATTTATTCATACGCACAAACCAATGTTTACTGAAGCTTTAGAGCATGATTCAACAGAACGCCGGCATGTTTACGTGCAAACGTTAGTGCTCGCACTAGCTTGTTAGGCTACGTAATGTTTTGTTGTCGGATTGCGAGCCGTATTATATCAAATGTACAATACGTGATGATACCTCAAGCATTCCTTGAATGGATAGCCCAGAACGTCATCTCCTGAGCACCCGATGACACCGCACTCCCCCCGCCCCTTTTTTTTTACCCCACAACATTGAAGCAGCGATCCATTATTTGACAATTTGTCACCATGGTAACGGTTGTATCCAGTTGCGGTGAAGTTTTCTGGTCCCGCTCCCCGATGATGTTTGACTTGACAAGATAAAGCCCAGTGATCCTAAAAGACGGGATACACTGATGTCACTGATATCACATTGTGTAGTGTTGCCATTGTCTGACCAAGATACGTCAGGATTTAAAGGCAGCAGTTTGACATACACGCCGTGCCATTGTGAAAGACCAAATTTGTCTTGTAGTCTGATCCAGGCATTATGTGTATTGTTTATGTGCATGTACTATATGCACATCCCAATGTTATGTTCTCTTTGCTCCTCAATTATTCAAGCTTCTTGTTTGTTTTAGGATTATTTAAAGAACCAGGTCATCCCACTGTTTAACCATTACAAAGACATCACTAAAAACTGGACAGAAGTACCAGATGGACACATGGACCAGTGAGTAAAGATTGAAGCAAAGATTTGCTTTTGCACCTGGAACCAAAGATTTAATCTGTCACCTTGGGTATTAGACGAGACAAATGACACATGCAGTAAATCATGGCACTGTCATGGCATTATTTAAAATTTCATTACGCTATCGCCGGCCATGCCGATGTGCATATATCATCAAATATCCCATTTTCAATCATAGTTTATGTTATTATCCATGCTCACAAGTGCCCAGCATACAGAATGCATTTCTGATCATTTTACCCACCACACTTACAATAGCAATGCATTCTTTACCTGTTCTTCCTAACTTTGGATTGCCATGCAGGTACAATCAGGTGAATGCCATCAGTCAGGCTTGCAGAATAGGCCATCAGGAATGTCAAGAACAGACCAAGACCTGGTTCAAGCAATGGATGGATGAGAAGAAAAACCCGTAAGTGAATAGCGATGTGTCCATTTTATCTTCTTATTGTGCAGTTATTGCTGTTTCTGGTTTACTAAAACATCATCTGTCTCCAGAATACACCCCAATCTACGTTCCACTGTGTACTGCAATGCCATCGCAGCAGGGGGTGCGAAAGAGTGGGAGTTTGCTTGGTCTGAATTTAAAATCGCTACTATTGCTACTGAAGCTGAAAAACTCCGCGCTGCTCTGGCCTGCACAAAGCAGCCTTGGCTCCTAAATAGGTATGCTCAGCCCACGTCACTATTATTGGACTTTATACAGCACAGAGTGACAAGTTTCTTAAACAATGCAAATGAATGGTGTGGGGTCTCCTCAGGTACCTGGAGTACACTTTGGATCCCAACATGATCCGAAAGCAGGATGCTACCTCCACCATTGTCTACATTGCCAACAATGTGATTGGACAGTCTCTGGCTTGGGACTTTGTCAGGGCTCGTTGGTCATACATTTTTACCCAGTGAGTATAGTACTTATTCATTCCTTGTTTTGACAAATAAAATCTGCTCATCATTGCAACCACATCAGTTTACAGTATAAAAGTTGAAAGGTACTGAAATGAGCTTCACAGCTTTTTGTACAGCTACTACATTATATGGTATGTCGGGTAAGTTATTTACATGACATTTAACTACAACACCGTAAAGCAATAAAACGGTCTCACAAACACAGTTCATATGCATGTGACACATAAAAAGTGAATAGCAGCTTTACAGCCAAGCTCATTGTGAGACTTGTTGTAATTCAAACTCTGCTGCACTGTTGCTCTTTGGGCGAGTGCAGCATGTTCAAGTTATAAAAACAATCCAGTGCTTTAAAAACAACATGCTGGAAATTATTTTTCAACTTTTGAGCCCTTTAGACAATATGACTTTTGTGAACTTTGTATTTATAGCAATATATTTCATTTATAATACATATTTCAGGATCCCCCCGCCAATATAATTGCTGGGTTTTAGTGCCTCACAGGCTCATGGGGTGTGCAGGGTCCATTCTATGATTCACTTACTTTACGGATATGGTACCTAACCCAGCAAACAGATAACAAAAAATATAAGATGTTTAAAAACTTATAGTTCATGATGGAGTCTTAAAATGAATATTAGGGCTTCATTGAAAAGAGAAAAAAAATACTACAAGACTACATGTATTTGTGGTTGTTGTTTTTTTTTTAGTTAACATTTCTGGTTGATGACGCCACATACTTTGCTCAGTGTCCTTGTTTTTTTCTCGAGAACAGACCCAAGCAAAATTCACTTTCAAGTCCTTTTTATTAAAAAAAAAAAAAAAAAACTGTTTTGAAGTACATACTAGATTTTTTACTCCTTACTCCTTAAATAATAGAAAACATATTCCTTTCCATAGATATTTCCTTCTACTATTACTATTAGCGTTTGATTGATATAGTGGACGAAGTTAAAACTATGCACTAACAATATTATGTTTGTCTTTCCTCACTCATAGATATGGAGGTGGATCGTTTTCCTTCTCCAACCTCATCAACGGAGTCACCAAGCGGTTTTCCAGTGATTTTGAGCTTCAACAGGTTCGATTTTCTACACTATTATCTACTGTTTTATCAAAGTGCTCAAACAGTCTAGTTATTTTACCAGTTGTAGGGTATCATTCCTTACTGTAGCATAATAACATAGACACATCCCTAATATCTCTGACATAATTGCACGAGTGAGTCACCACTCAATCTTATCAAGTTGTAGCTTAACATAAGAGATGCTCTAATAATCATTTCTGTTAGTCTTGATCACATTATAATTTCTTTGTTTCTGTGGTAAACAATCAGTCCTGTAAAAGAAACTAGGTCACACATTATTCTGCTCAACATTGCTTTATAAGCAATACCATATTTTTTTTTGCCATTGCAGCTAAAGCGGTTCAAAGAAGATCATTCCGGGGTTGGTTTTGGCTCCGGGACCCTGGCAGTGGATCAGTCCATCGAGAGAACCATCGCCAACATGAAGTGGATCGCAGAAAACAAGAACAGTGTTCTAGAATGGTTCAAAGAGGAAGCAAAACCTTTATGACGCCTTAACTTTCCATTAACTAGAACAAAGTCTATTGTTTTAGCAAACTAAATGTTAGTTCTATCTGCTTGACATATGTATAGAATTCTTTGGTATTTGAATCCCCTTGAAAATATAATCCTAATTTAAGATTTGTTTTGCCTTATCTGTCAGTCAAAAATAATATCCATCCATCCATTTTCTGAGCCGCTTCTTCTCACTAGGGTCGCGGGCGTGCTGGAGCCTATCCCAGCTGTCATCGGGCAGGTGGCGGGGTACACCCTGAACTGGTTGCCAGCCAATCACAGGGCACATAGGAACAAACAACCATTCGCACTCACAGTCATGCCTATGGGCAATTTAGAGTCTCCAATTCATGCATGTTTTTTAGGATGCGGGAGGAAACCGGAGTGCCCGGAGAAAACCCACGGAGTGCCCGGAGAACATGCAAACTCCACGCAGGCGGGGCCGGGGATTGAACCTGGGTCCTCAGAACTGTGAGGCAGACGCGCTAACCAGTCGTCCACCGTGCCGCTCAAAAATAATATTTCCATTGTAAATATTTCGATACTTTCTTTTGAAAGGACAATTTTGCAATATGATTTATTTCAGATCATTCAGAATTTGATTATCCTCATTCATGATTTTGAATTTAAAAAAATAAACGTGTATATACTTGCTGGAGGGTTTTGTCAGTCAAGGATCAAATGATAATAATTTTTTTTAAGTTCTTTGATTACCATTTCACATAGTCTAATTCCATTATTAATTTTATTGTATTCAACATGTAATAAAGCTTTACCGTTTTCCTCCCACATCCCAAAAACATGCATGGTAGGTTGATTGAAGACTCTAAATTGCCTTTAAGTGTGAATGTGTGCGCGAATGGTTGTTTGTTTCTATGTGCCCTACGATTGGCTGGCAACCAGTTGAGGGTGTACCCCGCCTCTCGCCCGAAGATAGCTGGGATAGGCTCCAGCATTCCCGCGACCCTAGTGAGGAGAAGCAGAAAGAAAATGGATGGATGGATGGATTGTTTTATCAAAGTTTTTGCCATCAACATTCTTCAATAAATGTGTGTATGCTGTATTTACTCATTTTGCCATAGTTTGTTTGTCAAACTACTACTACATACAGAAATATTCTATTTGAAACAAACAGACAAAAAAAAGTATCAATTTTTGGAGCTATGTAGAATTTATAGAGATTTTGTATTAATAAAGGAAAAACTTCATTCTAAGGAACGACAATTATGGGTTTTGCTGTAAAAAAAAAAAAAAAAAAACTCAAGGTTTTAGCACATTTACAGCGCACCATCAATAATGATCTTTATGTTGGTCAACATATCGTAGTTAACAACTAGTGAATATACTGTATGTCATAGTACTGTATTAATAGTGCATTGAGCTGGATGCTAATAATGTCTTTAATATTATTATTTAACCCGCAAAATAAACCCATTAATAAAGTTTACCACGAATGTTGCATCCTAATTTTCCTTAGTGGTTAAAAAAAGACATGGACTTTAACAATGCTCGCAGTAATGTTTATTTGAAACTTGTTTATCAGGGGGATGGCTATAGACTGTGAAATATGGTCACTGTGTTTGCATTTTATATGACGGCGTGGGAACATGTACTGGATATAGTTAAAGATAATATTGTAAACGACGTATCACTCCCTAGAGTCGATGGTTATCAGCTGTATAGCTCACTCCTCTGTCCTAATACATCATCCTTTGACTTGCAAACAGTGAGGGGACTGAATTAAGGGGGAACAAGGGAGTATAACTGTAGAGTGCTGACTACACTTGTTTTTCTTATTTTATATTTGAGGCCCTGGAAAGTAAGCATGATTTGGCTAAAATAGCATTTTGTTTTAAATACATTGTGACTGGACAAGTAGAGGAATTAGGTGTTTTGGTGTTTTTGGCCTGTGAGCCTTCTCTTTGTGTTGTTTATTAGGCGATGGAGAAAAGACGTCGGGTCAGCAAGTTGTGCATTCTTTGTGTCTTCTTAACCCTTGTCTCTGTAGCAACCATTATCACGCTGTGGACTATTGCCCTGACCAGAGGAGATGAAGGGGATGATGTCGTCTCTCCTTGGGACAGGTACAATTGGTCTCATGAGACGTTCAGTGATATTGATAGGAGATTATTTGTATTATTATTATTATTTTGTAATTACCTTTCCTGTAGACTGACTTGATTGATTAGTCAGGTCACACGGTCACTCTTTTATATAGCTCCTCTTTTAGGATAAAAATTTTTTTACCATGTTCCTACATTGTCAATAGCTTTGCTGTAAAATACACACACACACACGCATGTACACACAACCCAAAACACCACTTCCTTATTAATTAAGCTCTGCACAGAATACTAAAAATTAGCTTTAGCCCATATATTTATTTTTGTGTGTATTTGTTATAATTTCACCAGTTGTATTTTTAAACACTGATATGAGGAGCAAAAAAAAAAATCAAATATTTAAGAAAGTTTCAAATGAACACATTTGCAATGTAAACAAATTAAATGACATAATATAATGTACCATGCTGTTTTGTAGCTGTAAAAAAAAAAGGATCCTGACTGACTATATTGACTTAACACAGGCTCATCACATCAAAAACTTTGGTCTGTTTGGTCTAAATTCAAAATCCACTTAGAAGCAGCATATTGAACTTGTTACTTAATCCATATACTGTACGGTACAATGTTTTGTAAGCTTGCATGGGCATCTAGCTGTGTCACCTATCTTGAGAAGACTGTGGTAATCCATAAAACATTTTTGAGAATGATGAATTTTATTAAGAGATTGTGAGGATAAGCGGTACTGAAAATGGATGGATGGATGGATTGCGTGCGATTGCCCCCCCAAGAAAGTACAACATTTTATTGCTCTTTAATGTAAAGACAGGATATACTGTATGTGTATATGTATAAATACTGAATGCCCATCTGACTAAATACTTGCATAGACTTTTGAAGTTTTACTTTGTTAACAGAGATTCTCTCATACAACATTTAACCCTCTGGAACAATATAATTATAGTGTGCTTGCTTGACCCACCCGTTATTGCTAAGCAACTACAAAGAAAATCAGCATGTGACTAAATATTTAGGGAGAGGAGTCGATTTAATGACATCTGTGAAACACATGGCATAAGTGGTTTGACATTTATGTCCAAATTAATATTTTTCAGTCATGAAGGTAAACTTACTCCATCATAAGGTTTATGATGATTGTGTAAAGACCAAAGTACATTGTTTTAAATTTGTTCTGTACATCAGTTTGGATATCTGTGAGCTGCGAAATTGGTTGATATAGCAAGCATAAAAGTACACCATATCACCTGTAGGGCTTAATAAATTTGAAATGCAGCCATGGGGTAAGTAAATGGATGGGGAGAAGGGATGAATAGATGAAAGGAAGGAGCGAGGGAGGAAGGAAAAGGATGGATGCTGAAGATGAATGTTTTCCATTCAGTATTTTAAAGCATTCTCAGGCCTATGTTGAAAGAAGTTGAAAGAGGCTCGTGGTATTGGTATATAACATCCTGAAATATACATTAATTTATTCATTTGTCAAAAATGTAACTACCTCCCCATAGCGATCCTGAAAAGAAAAGTGCCTCAACTTACCCCAGTCTCCCTACGTTTGCAAAAATAGCATTCCCTCATCCTTTGAAATTGTATTGAAATATAACAAGTTGTTAATAAAATGGATGGACGGATGGAATCCTCTGTATCTCTGTGTTTTATCTCCTCAGGTATCGTCTCCCCACTTCTCTGGTCCCTCTCTCCTACAACATTACCCTGTGGCCTCATCTAACACCTGACCCCGACTCTGGTCTCTACCTCTTCACAGGTGAGTTGCTCTGCACAATATCTATATGCACTGTTGTTTACAGTTTGCTTGATATTCTTGATATTCATATGCTGCTTTGCTACATGTGAATATCAAGAATTCGAACATAACAACTAATTTACTAATTCTCCTGTAAGTGTGAAAAATGGGTTGAATGTGATCTAGCATTTTAGTTTTTTTTTAATTCCCTTGGAGCGGATTTGATTTTTATTTCAATATTGTCCCACAATTGCATTTTATGTAGATTTGTATGTCATGTCTTGTCGATTGTGTTAAATTCTCAGTTTTAGGCCAGTTTCTCATGCTGTCATGTCTGTTTTTATTTTGTAGTAATTGTTACCGTCTCATTTCAGAAGCTTTACACGGTGCCCTCGTGTCTCCTCTTTATGATTGTCTCCACCAATGTCCCATTCCTCTGTATATAAGTAGTCTGTGTCTACCCCCGTCCTTTCTGAGATAGTCTTGCCTCCTGCCGTGTCCTATAACCAGCAATTATAGTAAGACTGACTGATTTTCTGTTTCCAAGAGTCCATGGTCTTGTTTCTAATGCATCCTAAGTTACTTTTGCCTCCAGTTTTACTAAGACCTTTTGTTGCCACTTTTTTGCTCCGAGTTTTTCAAGCTTTGCTGTGATTTTTCTTGTTACTCGAGATCAGAGGTGGGTAGAGTAGCCAAATATTGTACTCAAGTAAGAATACTGTTACTTTACTTTAGAATAATATGACTCAGGGTAAAAAGTAAAAAGTAGTCCTCAAAATAATTACTTGCATAAGAGTAAGAAAGTACTCTGTGAGTACTGAGTAACTAGTGAGTAACTTCCGATTTATTTTTATTTTATTTTGAACACGCCCTGTTCAGCTGCATGGCCATGCTGAATGATGGATCTGTATGCCTTTTATGCTGGAACAGTTTTGCTGTGGAACGGGAGTTTGAAATACTGATGGATTTAATTTTAAAACCAGAACATGAACTTCAAATAAAATAAAAATAACTAAATAAAATATGAATGTGCAAATTCTGATATTGCTGCACAACATTACATAAACTAAAACACAATAAATCAAATCTTTATACAAAGCTGCTGTGGCTATAAAAAGTATACACAGCCCTTTTCAAATGCCAGATTTTTGAGTTGTAAAACCAAAACAAACACATTAATGTAACCTAGAATTTGTTCAACTCAACTGATTTATTTTTGTATCTTTTTGAGTGGGGAGGTAAAAATAAACAACTGAAATAAACTTCAATGTGACTGACTTGGAATTGACGTTTAACTTGCTACCTTCTTGGGCAGGTCACCATTGCAAAAGAGATGTTCTGTTTTAACTGGTCTTTTACCTGCCTGTCTTTACGTTGCATGTTAAAGCTGTAGTTTTTTTGTAGTCTGTAATGTAAACACGAATCGCGCGGGGCTGTCACGACTTTGATTGGCACGTGAAGACCAATAGAAAACTTTGTGTGCGGACGTGTGACTTTCTTGTCATTTGAATTGTGAACTTGAGGCAAACATCACTGTGGTAATCACGGCACCCGATGCGGAAGTCGAAAACAAAAGTCGAAATAGATCGTGCACGCAAATTATTGAAAAATTAAAGTAGCGAGCGGCATGTAGATTATTATAACGGAGTAAAAGTACAATTTCTTCTTAACATAAATACTCGAGTAAAAGTAAAATGTATGCTTCATTAAAAATACTCTGAGAAGTACAATTTATTCAAAATGTTACTTGAGTAAATGTAACGCATTCCTACTCACTTCTGCTCCACAGTGTGTTTCCTGCGTTTCAGTGGACTTTTGTTTGTACTTTAGAGATCCCTGTTGAGTATTCAATCAATCTTTTATTTTTTTAAACTTGAGGTTCATGCTTTTGGTTCCTTTTTTGCCTTCTTGTCATTAATATGTACTGTAGATGGTGCGTGGTATGTACTTTTGAGGACTATTGTAGTTGGCATTGTAGCAATCATTGTTCTAGTTATGACTAAAGCTTTTTAATAATTGCAATAAATTTAGCATCTAACTTGACAACACAGATATTTTTGTTCCCTCTCGATGCCTTTTAGAACAAAAATTGTCCACCTTAGTTGAATTTAGATATGTGTATAGGCAGGCCTACTACCTCCTGTATAGTAAATTTTAAGACTTTTCATCACAATCATCTCAACTAAAGCTTTTAGTCAATACTCGTGTTAACCATCATTTACTAAAATGTTTCATGTACTCTATTTTCTTTTCCATCAGGTACTTCTACTGTGATGTTTGAGTGCACAACAGAAACCGATCTGGTCCTGATCCACTCGAACAAGCTCAACTACACTTTGCTGGAAAACAAAGACATTGCCCTGCTTCTTGCTTCAGGTGCATTCACATACACATCGACATCGAATTCAGATACACATCGACATGCCAACACACACTGACGCAGGGAGATTATATCATGTGACTTAAAGATACAATATTTCAATTATTGTGGACTTACACATTTCGAGAACCCCCCCACAATAAATTAACACGCAATTAACACGTCTCATTCATCTACTGTAGATGCATCTTAGGCAAACTCAAAACTCTGTCTTCAAAACTGTTTAAGTCAAACAGGTTCTACTGTTGACTACATAGTCACTAACCCAAAGCAACCCTTACTACAATATTGATGAAATATTCTCATCTCACTTTCCTGTGCCTCTGGATAGGCTGTTAGGGTGGTCGGGCCAATACTCCTCAGTGTGTCGTAGGAACTCAGGACTTTGGTGCTAACGGTGTGGTCGACACAGCTTCTTCACGGTCTTGCCTCGTGTGTATCATATCATACCTCCAGTTGCTCACGTCAGTAAGGTTCTGGATCACTGCCGCTTGTGTGCCCACAAAAACTTTATAGTGGCAAGGTTCAGATCTGATCCAGTGAAGAACAGTTGTGGAGTCTGATCAAAGAATGACGTTATTAATGGGCAAAGTGAGCTCAGTTTGAAGGACACCTGCTAGTGTGCCACCAGTGAGTGCAGCACTAAGCTCTAGCCATGGCATGGATAGTTATTTCTTTGGCACCACATGGGATCTAGCTAGGACAAAGGAAACATGGACTTCCCGCTGTTCATCTTATGTCTGTGAGTATGCAACAGACCCATATGCTCTTTCAGAAGCATGACAAAAGATGTGAAGATCTTTGTTTGATGTAGAATGGTCAGCAGATGCAGGTGCATAACAGCTGGGGATTTCCATTTGAATGAGGCCAGGAATCTCTTGCTCCCCGGCCAGCCATCTGTCCCGAAGGCTCTGTGGCTGGATCCGATCATCCCAGCCTAGTTGCTCCTTCCAGAGATACTGAACCAGAATCTTGGCTCTTCTGGTGAAAAGGATAGTAAAGTGGATCATATTGACAGGCTAGTACCTTGTAGACGTTCCTCAACGTGGGGTTCAGTTCTCTCCACAGATCTATGTTTTGTACTTGAGGACGTCACGGAGACAATCCCAACGTATCCTAAGAGTTCGCCACTGAAAGTCCATGCTAAATTAGGACAGCCATAGTTCACTGCTCTGAGATCTGACGTCGGATGGAAGATCCTCAATGACCACTGGAACGTTGCTAGCCCACTGACGTATCTCAAAGCCACCAGTGTGGAGCAGCTGGCACAGACCGTTGACAACATTCTTTGCTTCATCCTTTGAATTGGTGCTGCTGACCCAGTTATCCACATAAAATGACAGCTTGACACAATCAACAAGATCATTGTTGGATTTACTTGTGTCCTGTACATGTTGCTGCAGGGCGTAGATGGCACAGCAAGAGCTGCATGTAGTGCCAAATGGCAGAACTTGCCATTCATAGATCTTCGGGTCTCCAGTCCTCTTCATATCCTGCCAGATGAAGCGTAGACCTGATCTATCATTTGGCAAAAGGTGAATTTGGTGGAACATACCTTTAATGTCACCGCTTACTCCAACTGGATATTGCCTGAACCGAATAATGACTCCTAGTAGTGATGGAACTAGATCAGGTCCAGGAAGTAGGTGGTCATTGAGGGACTTCCCTTCATACTGTAAAGAGCAGTTAAAGACAATCCTATCCTTGTTGTTGTGTCGCACCATATGGTAAGATATAAACCAGATTTCTGGGGTTTATTTGGCTACCTTGGGTGGTACCACTGCCACATAGCCCATGTTCTCCAACTTTCGGATCTCCTGGCAGTATAACTTGGCATGGTGCAGGTCTTCGGTGAGTCGCCTCTTGGACTTGGCAACATTGCCTCCATGGGAGCTTGAAAGGCAGTGGACTGGGCTCGACGAAGCAACGGTGTTGCATATCGCAGTATTCCGTCTACAGGAACCCTGATTGTGTATATTCAGAGAGGGTCTAAGGTTTGCTGATCTTGAGTCTATCGGGTTATCTGTTTCTTGCTCGTATAAGGTAGCACAAATTCAAATTGGCACAAATTCATGGTGCCAAATTCGCTCAACATTCCGGTAGAGGTCACAGGGTGGTGAGCCTATTGCAGTGAACAGGCAGTGTTGTTCAGATGCAGGTACTTCATCAGAACAGGTGGGACCTTGAAGTGACCAGCCAAGATTTGTGTGGACTGGGATGGGTCCTCCAGGTGGCCCTGAATGGACTAGCTCTATGGGTGCCAAGAGACGTGGCATGTCAGATTCGATAAAGAGTAGTGGTTGAGCATGGTCAAAAGCAGACAAGGATAAGTTGCAGAGGTGTTTATATCTTTGTTGGCGTGTCGTCACTGGATAGGTATATTCTGGGAGAGTTAGATTCTCAGAAGTGAATGCCTGATGTATGTGATATTTCTCCTGGGACTTGGACAGCACCAGGAGCTGCAGGACCTTTTGGTGAACTGTTCTGAGGGTGAGTGTCTTAGGCTCTGAGGTGAGGGTGAAGCCTTTCACAGCTTGCAGCAAGATGATGCTTCGCTCTGAGCGATCGTCCAATACTGCGTAATTCTCCAATGCTCTGTCTCCATTACGAAGAAAGACCTTCACCACTTTCAGGATGACCTTGGGGGATCTGTTTCGCCGATCCAAGTACACCTTTCTAGTAGGAGCACTCACCAGGAGCACACTCTTCTGGATTTGCTGGACAGCTTCATGGAGTGTGGTCAGATGCCGGTTTTTGCGAGTATTACAAGGTCGCTTGAGGGTGCAAACTTTAGGCTTGTGAAATGGTCCGCACTTCCAACACCACTGTCCCGCTGTCAACCACCTAACGATCTGGTCTGTGTTCAATTTCTTGAAGTCTGTATTCAGGAAATTCTCTGTATTCTCACATTGGAGACAGCATGGTTTAGGTTTGGAAGTGGATTTCCGGTGTGCAGTCCTACCTTTGGGGCCTTAGTCTTTACTGACAGTGAGGAAGAATGTTGTTGATTTCACCTTTGGCTTATTGAAATAGCATTCATTGTTCTTTCTTTACTGGCTTGGGAGCTTCATGATTATAGAGAGTTGCAGCTGTCCATTGTGCCGACAATCCCCAAATCTGTTGGTGGACTCCAATGGGTGAGGAATGACAGCAAGGTGAAGAAGGAGCCCTATAGAGCCTTTTTGGCCAGTGAGACTCCAGGGGCAGCTGATGGCTACAGACAGGCCAAGCAGAATGCAGCTTTGATGATTGCTTAGGCAAAAACTCAGGCATGGGAGGAGTTACGTGAGGCAACGGAGAGCCGGGCTCTCCATTAGAGATAGGGTGAGAAGCTTGTTCATTCGGGAGGGTCTCGGAGTAGAGCTGCTGCTCCTCTGCATCAAGAGAAGCCAGATGAGGTGGCTTGGGTATCTTGACACCTCCCTGGTGAGGTGTTCCGGGAAAGTCCTACTGGGATGAGGTCCCCCAGGATAACCCAAGACACGCTGGAGAGACTATGTCTCCCGTTTGGCCTGGGAACACCTTGGGATCCCCCCGAAAGAGCTGGACAAAGTGGCTGGGGAGAAGGAACTTTGGGCTTCCCTGCTCGAGCTGCTGCCCCTGTGACCCGACCCCGGATCAGCAAAAGAAAATGGATGATATGATGGATGGTTTTCTACAAGGGCGTGGTGCAGCATATGGTTAGTGCCTCTGCCTCACAGTCAAAAGGATATGGATTCGAATCTTGGCTCAGGCCTCTCTGAGTGGAGGTTTGATATTCTACTTATGCTTGCCACATTGAATGTTGGGTTAATTGGAATTTCATCGGTGTGGATGAGTGTGCAAGATTTTTTTGTCTATATGTGTGTGATGTGATTTGGCAACCAGTCCAAGGCATACTTTGCCACCTTCTCGCTTAAAGTCAGCTAGTATAGGCCCACCTGTGATCCTGAGCATGAAAAGTAATGGAAATGAATGGTTTCAACAAGTGCATATCTCAACTTTTAGATGCATATTTCCATTCAGGCGATGGTTTTGTTCCCAGCATTACGTCCACCTGGCTGCAGCCAAAGACACAGTACCTGGTGGTCCAGCTAAATGGCAGATTAAGTCAAGGAGAGACATATCTTCTGCACACTGAATTCACTGGAGAGCTGGCTGATGACTTAGCTGGCCTTTACAGAAGTGAATATGTAGAAGATGGAGCCAGAAGGTACAGTAAGATCTATTGTATATTTCCATATTTTAAGATTTGTTTTGAGTGAGGTAAGGTCAGCTGCTCAGAATGATGACAACTTGTTCACAGGATTGTTGCTACCTCTCAGATGCATCCAACTCATGCAAGGAAAACCTTCCCTTGTTTCGATGAACCAGCTATGAAAGCTGTTTTCTACATAACACTCATCCACTCACCTGAAACTGTAGCGCTGTCCAATGGCCATGAAACAGGTTAGTTTCAACTGCAGCATTTATTCATAGAGTAAATAGGGGATCTGCCTCCTTTGTTTTACACTTACGAACAGTTTCAAATCCTTAATTCTTCTCTCAAAATGTGTTCAATGTAAATTAGTCACTGCTCATCTACCTACCGACGGTATTACTACATGAGGTTTACAGAAATGTAATCTGTAAATTAAAATCATAATCCAACAAGAAAAACATTTAAAATCATTACGCAAAATATATTGCTGTGATTTTAAAGTAAGCACAGACAGTACTCAGGTATTTATTTATGGCATAGTGAGGTTGGAGGATGAAACTACAACATGGCTACTAGGGTGAAGTATGAAGTGAATGTGTTTCCAATTGATTTTTAAACATCTGTTGACCACCCCCACACAATCTGTTTTGTTTGTGTTAATTTCAGATGCTGTTAACACCACTATTGATGGAGTAGCTGTGACAAGGACCACATTTGAGCCAACTAAAAAAATGTCAACTTATTTATTGGCCATTGTCATCTCAGACTACATCCATCTCAATTCGACACAAGGCAATATCTTGGTAATATTTGATTAGTGGCAGTAGATTGTTCTATAGGCGGCACGGTGGATGACTTGTTAGCACATCCCCTTCACAGTTCAGGGATTGTGGGTTTAAATCCAGGCTCTGGCCTTCCTGTGTCATTTGCATGTTTTTCCTATGCCTGCGTGGTTTTCGCTCACATTTGAAAAACATGCATAGTAAGTTCATTGAACACTCTAAATTGTCCATTGGTGTGAATGGTAGTTTTTTTATTTGTATTATTTTTTTTTTATGTGCCCTGTGATTGGCTGGCTACCATTCTATGGTGCACCCCGCCTCTCGCCCAAATTCAGCTGGAATAGGCAAGCACACCCACGACCCTAGTGCGGATAAGCAGTGTAGCAAATGGATGGATGGATGGATCACCTTTGAGAAAAACAGATTACATTTAAATTCATTCTTGGGTTTTGCTACTCTTGAATATACTATTCTGCTGAATGGAAGTACTGTATAACTCCATGCTCTTAAAAAGTGAATTTAAAACATATTTGTTATTTTCACCACTTTATGAAACTTACGTTACGATTAATGCATGCAATACAAACATGGGTGTGTTTTCAGATACGTATCTGGGCTCGAAGGAAGGCCATGGAGCAAGGACACGGAAACTACGCTCTCAGTGTGACAGGACCCATACTGAACTTTCTTCAATGCTATTGCAACATCTCCTATCCTCTGAGGAAGTTGGGTCAGACCTGTACAATAAGCCTTGCTCCGATTTTAATACAGAAAATAATGATACTGTACTGAATTTAATCATTGAATCAGATACATGCTTTTCAGTGCTTTATTTATGAATCATTTGAGGAAGCCTGCAAAGACCATACAATAAATAATTTCTCTCCTGTGCTCTCATTTCACAGATCAAATTGCTCTGCCAGACTTTTATTTTGGGGCGATGGAGAATTGGGGTTTGGTGACATACAGAGAAACCAAACTGCTGTACATCCCTTTGACCTCCACCAGTCAAAATAAAGAGTCCACAGCCACCATCATTGCTCATGAACTAGCTCACATGGTTTGGTGATTATTGTCACACTTAAAACAAGTCCTTCAAATGACTGATAAACTAAAAGTGTTCTGTGATGTCATTCTCTGATGCAGTGGTTTGGTAATCTAGTAACCCTGAGGTGGTGGAATGAGGTGTGGCTCAATGAGGGCTTTGCTTCATATGTGTCTTATCTGGCAGCGGACTCTGTTGAGCCCACATGGGGCTTGGTAAGAACCTCATTTCAGTTTTTATCTTAAGTGTTTTGAAGCAATTTAAGCAATATATTTTCACTATTTCCCTATGTTTGCGGCTTCTCTTCTCTTCTTTTCTTAGTAGTACATGCCAACATCTGTCTTGTTTCATTCTCACACTATTGCAAATATTGGGCACCATTCACAAAAAATAAGTTGTTGAGGTTTTTCAAGATGTTACAGTTCCACTTGTGCATTGACAGTGTTACTCTTTTGAGTCATGTACAGTGCTTGTGCATAGTTGTATTACTTTACTCAAAAAATCTGTATTGTGAACACCAGAAATTGATCACACATCACTGTTTCTTTGTTCCAGAAAGATCAGATCGTTCTCAGTGACATCCACAGAGTGTTTGCAGTTGATGCCTTGACCTCTTCTCATCCTTTGTCTTCTAAAGAAGACAGTATTGTACTGCCAGAGCAGATCAGTCAGCAGTTTGATATCGTCTCATACAGCAAGGTTTAACACAAACACACACACACACACACACACACACATTGGTTTTCATGTGGTTCGAGGACCAATTTTATTCTCATTACTTGGAAGTGGCAAGGGGCTGGGTCCTCACCGCTGCCATAGCTGCGGTGCAGGCAGGTCGTCCGGCGGGTTATCTGTTGGGCGTCTGGCCACAGGAGAAAGCTACAGTTTGGCGCACGTGACGCGAGGGCAGGAACATATGCTGGATGGGTCCGGGATGCAGTGGTATGTGGCAGCGACTCTGGATGTCCCTGCCCGTCAGGCACTTCCCGTGGTCAGCTTCCGTTACTAAAATAAGAGTACTATTCACTGAAGTTGCATTGAATATAACTTTTATGGACATCAGTTTCACACAAGTGGCACGGCAACTGACTGGTTAGCACGTCTGCCTCACAGTTCTGAGACCTGGGTTCAAATCCGGCCTCCCCTATGCAGACTTTGCATGTTGCGTTGGTTTAATTGAAGACTCTAAATTGCCCGTAGGTGTGAATGTGAGTGCGAATGGTTGTTTGTTTATATGTGCCCTGCGATTGGATGGCGACCAGTTCAGGGTGTACCCCGCCGCTTGCCCAGAGTCAGCTGGGATAGGCTCCAGCATGACCGCGACCGTAGTGAGGATAAGCGGTACGGAAAATGAATGAATGAATTCACACTATTCACATAGCATTATACTTTTTTGGGCCATAGGACAGTTGTAGAATTGAACATTTATTCAATCCCGGGCCTTCAGAGTTTTTGGTTCAGTCCTTAAACTATTCTCACAGTCATGCTTTGCGAGTACGATGGAAGAAGTGATGAAACACCTTTTTTACTGCCTGCGCCTGTGAATATTCTGTTGCTCCAGGCTTTCCTTTACTGAAAGGGATTACTCTTCATCTAATGGTAGTGGATTGCATGTCTTCTTCACTATTGTCCGTAACTATTTCTCTGGAAGCAATCAAGGTACATCTTATTAATGTGACCAAACTACTTGAACTCAGTTCATCCTGGGATGTGGTTAAATCATGTAACTGTGGAGAATCTTGAGCGAAAGCGTCTTTCATCTGAAAGGGGAAAATAAATCCCCTAAATAAATCACCTGACCCTACCATAGAAAATTGGATGCATGTTGCATCTGGAGATTAGAAGATAGGTTATATTGATTGGTGCTTACCTTGTGTATCACTGTTCAGTCTTTCCAAAATATTTATATACTGTTGCCTTAGCTAGCATGCACGTCGTCACTGCTGATGAAATGTGTCTTCGTAATGGCTCAGGTGTTGCCTAATCAACACTGGTAATCAGCCACATTTGGAAGGGCTTTGTGTGTGTAATGACTCTAATGCAGGTGGAGCCCAAACTTTATAGGAATGTTCATCTTAATTTAAAAGGGTTTCCCTTACTGTGCACCTAATTTTTGGTCCTTGTACCACAAAAGCTCCCCGTGACGTGACTTTGGAAACCGATCCATTGCCCCAAAATGTGATGAATATACACATGAACACAACGCTATTAGTGTTATTTGATATTGTGCTGCTTGGGTACTATGGTTTATAACTGATTGACTGCTATTAGTTGTGTGTTTTCTTATTAATGTCCTCTATTTCTCTCTGTTTCCTCAGGGTGCAGCAGTCTTGAGAATGTTGTCTGGTTTCCTATCAGAGCCTGTCTTTGTCCAAGGACTCAGTGTATGTGTCTTTGCGCAAACAAATGTCTATTATTTTTCTTCAGTTCTGCTTAAGCATTTTCTATTGCTAAAGAATAATCTACAATATTGTCTAGAGCCCCTCCCACCCCACCCTCACCCCGCCCCAGCCCCCCAACTAAAGCCAAATATAATGCAGCAGCACAATACGCTTTTTTTTCTTCTTCTCCAGAAATACCTCAGCAACTTTGCCTACAGTAACACAGTAGGAAATGACCTGTGGGAAAATTTACAAAGGGTAATCATTTTACTTCCATTCCTTTTTTTCTCTTACTTCCAGAGCCTATATTAAAGATTGTATTAAATCTACTGTAGCATGCTATTCAGTATTGCTACTGTAATTGATTAATTTTCTTTTTAATGTTCAATTCCCAAATAGAGTTGTTTTCAAGTAAAAGGCAATGTTTTCAAAATGCACGTCAGAATGTATGGCTTGTATGAGTAATAGTGTGAAAGTGCATGTAAAATTACAAACAAATACCTCTGAGTGTAATTTTATGTTTATTTCTGCAAAAATATCTGTATCTGTATCATATGACATAGGTTGTGGTTAAAAAAAAAACAACTTCTTATGAGACGTGAACACAAATAAATATAGAACAATTTTATCATTATTTTACAGATTCTTAAAAAAATCTGATATAGTCTTAGTGTTACACTAAGAATGCCAATGTCAAATTGTCAATAGGCGGTGGAAGCCAACAATGTTTATCTTCCTCATCGAGTTCATGACATCATGAATCGTTGGGTACTTCAGAGGGGCTTCCCTGTCGTTACCATCGATACTGCCACAGGAAAAGTATCTCAGAAGCACTTCTTGCTGGACACTGACTCCAAAGTCTCAGTGGGATCACCATTTGAGTATGCAACTACACTTTTCTATGACAGTAAGTGCACACATAGTGTTTGACTACTGTATATGTCACTAATTCTTTTATGCTATCCAATTTGTTTCGATATTGAATTCTACAGCTATGAGTGGCTGATTCCAATTCGATGGATGAAGTCTGGTGAGGTCCAAAGAGATATCTGGTGGCTGATGGAAAAAACAGGTATGGGACTAAAGGATAATTAATTAATTAATGCCACACTAATAAAGAAATTACCGTAATTTGGAAAGTCTGAAGAATAATAAAGAGGGATCTCGTTTGATGTGTGTCCTGCGTCTGAGACACACAAAAATTAGCAGGGATGCATAAAGTATGCTCAATCTGCTTTTTAGGATGCAGAGCTATGGCTTAGTACTCCGACTTGGCGCTGGAAAAACGGCGTATGATTTATTTATTTTTTTGACGAGACAGGATTATTTGTCCACATATGCGCTCTAATTTCTGAATGAAAATAATGAGGGTGCATACAGGTGCTCAGTCATTTGAGGAAGAAAAAAACATTTCCATGACTTGAAAGCACACACATGAAACCCATTGAGGTCTCTAAACTAATCAGAGATAGTGAAGGGTGGGGACCCTCTGTCTGATCGGCCGCGTCCATGCTTGTGTGCGTGTGGGTGTGCGTGTATGTGTGTGTGCGTTTGCGCAAGTGTACTTTTCTCGCGTATACGAATAAAAATGTTCTGACGGCGAGCCCGCAGTTGCACAGTTAATGGAATTAATAGAATTAGTTCCACCGCGATGATGTGGGAACATTTTGGATTCAAGCCAGAATAACGCGGCCATCCCGCTAACACTAACGAGCTGTTATGTTGAATTTGCATGAAGTTGCAGCAAAGACAAGACAACTTAAAACCCCAAAGTAACAAAATCCATTTTAAACATAACCGTCCCACCCAATGTTTTCAGTTGGGAACAAAAAAAAACAAGCTGGGACATTTCCCATTTGCTGTCAGCTTGTTATTATGGAACCCTTTGCCCAACAATGCAAATAAAAGCATGACAGCGTATATGGTGCACGTATGACCACATTCTATACAATATAGTGTTACTCACTATTGTAAGAGATGTAGCCATTGAACATGCTGACAAACCAGTGTTTAAAAAAAGGCTGTGGACTTTTGAAAAGTACTACAAATCTTGAATATAAACAGGTTGCTTTGGTCTACTTGTGTTATTTATGTTGCTACTTGGCACTTTTTCTTAACAAACTGCAAACTTGATTGGCAGTACATTGCCTGTTCAGGCATTCATGACTGTTTATACCTCTGTGCTAAATATTTAATATTTGTTGAAGTGCAATTTTTGTGAACAAAGCCCAAGTCTGTTTTATGTATATTTTAATCTAAGTTATATATTCTATTCTATTCTATTCTATTCTATTCTATATATATATATTGCTGTTTTTATATTCCATATATTCATGGTGGATGACTGGTTAGCACATCTGCCTCACAGTTCTGAGGACTCGGGTTCAAATCCGGCCCTGTCTGTGTGGAGTTTGCATGTTCTCCCCATACCTGCATGGGTTTTCTCCGGGTACTCCGGTTTCCTCCCACGTTCCAAAAACATTCATGGTAGGTTAATTGAAAACTGTAAATTGTCCGTAGGTATGAATATGAGTGTGACTGGTTGTTTGTCTATATTGTATGTGCCCTGCGATTGGCTGGCAATCAGTTCAGGGTGTACCCCACCTTTCGCCCAGCATCAGATGGAATAGGCTCCAGCACACCCGCGACCCTAGTGAGGATTAGCGATCAAGAAAATGAATGGAGGGATGGATATTCCGTGATGATAAATTGCAGGTAGTCATGGTTCCTGAGTTGGGCGTCATTGTTTCCAAGACATGTACATCCTGGGACTCACATAGAATAAAACTTAGGAGTGACTGTAACTAGATATTTTAGGTCACATCTGGAGAAATCTGCCGAAAACCAAAATTGAATGCCACTGTCCTTCAAGCCCTCCGGAGGCACAACATCGTTGTGTAAAGGATATTGCCACTTGGGCTTTGGAAAACCATTGTGAATTAACACATTTCATTGCTACAGCTACAAATGCAAGTTAAAACTATACCATGCAAAGAGAAAGCCATATATCTACAACACTCAGAAACACTGCCAACCTCTCTGGGTCCGAGCTTATGTGAGAAGGACTGGCGCAAAGTGGAAAAGTGTCCTGTGGTCTGACAAGTTTGCATTTCAAATTTTTGGGGGAAATCATGGACGTCATGGACGAAATGACCATCTGGCTAGTTATCAGTCCAAAATTCAAAAGCCAGCATATTTGATGGTATGGGGTTGTGTTTGTGCCCATGGCATGACACAGTTGAAACTAGAAACTATATACAATTTTAAAAAATTCTCACTGTCTGACATGAAATGAGACGAAACCTTTCCTGTTTTATGTAAATTAGGATTACCAAAATTGTTTCTGTTTGCTAAATTATTTTTTTAGGCAATTTTTCATTACTTTCTTCCAAGTCAGATGCCACAAGCTTCTCACAAAAGTTGGCAGAAAGTTTGGCCGATGGACCTGGTGTAACTGAGCCAAATTATTTTTCTTGTCTGCCCATGAATTGTCAATAGGATTGTAATCAGGCTTTGCGATGGCAACTCCAAAACCTGATGTTGTTATCCTTTAGACACTTTGTAATCAGTTCGGCAGTATGCGTCGGGTCATTGCTCATTTGGAAGACCCAATTGCGCCCAAGCTTCAACTTGCTGGCTGTCTTGAGATCTTGCTTCTGTATTTCCACATTATGTTCTTTCCTCATGATATCTATTTTGTGTGCACCAGTCCCTCCTGCAATAAGCAACCCCACAACATTATGTTGCCACGCCCATATTTCAAAGTTGGGATGGTGTTCTTAGGCTTGCAAGCGTCCCTCTTTTTCCTCCAAATGTAGCAGGGCTCAATATTGCCAAACAATTAAATTTTTCACCAGACCACAGGACATGTCTCCAAAAATTAAGGTCTTTGTCCCTGTGTGCATTTCCAAATTGTAATATGGCTATTTGATGTTTCTTTTGGCGTGATGGCGTCTTCCTGGCAGAGTCGCCTTTCAGCCTATGTCGGTACAGTACTTGTTTAACTTTTTTTCTTGGGTTGATATGCACATTTAGGAGCAAAGCACATTCATTACTGGGCCACAGACCCTGTCTCCTTCCTGAACGGTATGATGGCTGGACATTCCCATGGTGTTTATACTTATACATAGTAATCATACTGTATGTAAATTTGCGACTTTGAAGTAATAAAATAAATATTCATTCATCATTCATTCATTTTCCGTTCCGCTTATCCTCACGCGGGTCACGGGCGAACTGCAGCCAGTCGGTCACTTTGCTGCTATCCATCCATCCATCCATTTTCTACCGCTTATCCGGGTCGGGTCGCAGTAGCTTTAGCAGGGACGCCCAGACTTCCCTCTCCCCAGCCACTTCATCCAGCTCTTCCAGGGGGATCCCGAGGCGTTCCCAGGCCAGCCGAAGGACGTTGCTGTTAATGAAAAAAAAAAAGAAAATCCTACACTCATTACTCTGGCATTTAGCAAATATAAACAGTTTTGATCATCTTTATTGACCTAAAACATGAAAGGTTTTGTCTGATTTCATGTCAGACAATGATTAAAAAAGTGTATTTTTGTATCGTGTATGTAAACATCAACAATATAAATTTATGTCCGAGGTCTTTCAGAAAAGTTCCAGGACTGGTCTCAGAAAAGATAGATTTCAAATCTAAAATACAAACTACAAGTCTTCCCGTTTCGAAGCAATCCCCCTGAAGGTTAACACATTTTCCCAGCCTTCTCTGCCACGGCTTCATGAACTCCTCGAAGGATTATTCTGGGATCCTTCGCAGTTCCGTCTTTTAAGCTATTTTGATGTCATCCAAGTCTTCAAATCAGGTCCCCTTGATGGCCCCCTTGAGTTTGTGAAATGGGAAAAAAATCACAGGGCCAGGTCAGTTGAGTAGGGAGGTTGCTCCAGCACAATGTTCTTCTCTGCCAGGAACTGTTGGATGCTCAGGGTATTGTGAGAAGGTGCGTTGTCATGAGTTGTCCTGCCACAAATCTCGACAATTCTCTTTCACTGAATGTAACGAACGCTACAGGATCTCTTTGTAGATGAGCCAGTTAATCGTCTGGCCCACATTGACCGGGAAAACTCATAGTTTGTAGTTTGGGTTTGAAATGTATCGCTTGTGACATGATGACATGTATGCCAGGTTGGACACTAAAGAAGGAGATAAATATCTATTCAAGTTGGCCAGACAGAGGGATAGAGATGGGAAGGATGTGGAGCAGATTAGGGTGATTAAGGATAGGGATGAAAATGTGGTGACTGGTGCCAGTAGTGTGCTGGATAGATGAAAAGACTACTTTGAAGAGTTGATGAATGAGGAAAATGAGAGAGAATAAAGAGTAGAAGAGGCAACTGTGGTGGACCAGGAAGTGGCAATGATTAGTAAGGGGGAAGTTAGAAACACACTAAAGAAGATGATAAAAGGAAAGGTAGGTGGTCCTGATGACATACCTGTGGAGGTATGGAAGCATCGAGGAGAGGTGGGTGTGGAGTTTTTGACCATGTTGTTTAACAGAATTCTAGCGGGTGAGAAGATGCCTGAGGAATGGAGGAAAAGTGTGCTGGTGCCTATTTTTAAGAACAAGGGTTATGTGCAGAGCTGTGGGAACTATAGAGGAATAAAGTTGATGAGCCACACGATGAAGTTATGGGAAAGAGTAGTGGAGGCTAGACTCAGGACAGAAATGAGTATTTGCGAGCAACAGTATGGTTTCATCTGGAGGTGGGGCTCGAAGGCGAGCACCTGGTGGCCTTCACCCATGGGGCCCGGCCTGGCACAGCCCGAAAGGGTAACGTGGGTCCCCCTTACCCTGGGCTCACCACCTGTGGGAGGAGCCATACTGGTCGGGTGCAGTGCGAGCTGGGCGGTGGCCGAACGCGGGGACCTTGGAGATCTGATCCCCGACTACAGAAGCTGGCTCTAGGGACGTGGAATGTCACCTCTCTAGCAGGGAAGGAGTGGTCGGTGTGTGAGGTCGAGAAGTTCCGACGAGATATAGTCGGACTCGCCTCCACGCACAGCTTGGGTTCTGGTACCAGTCCTCTCGAGAGGAGCTGGACTCTCTTCCATTCTGGAGTTGCCCACGATGAGAGGCGCCGAGCAGGTGTGGGTATACTTATTGCTCCCCGGCTCAGCCCCTGTACGTTGGGGTTCACCCCGGTGGACGAGAGGGTAGCCTCCCTCCGCCTTCGGGTGGGGGTCCGGGTCCTGACTTTTGTTTGTGCCTATGCACCAAACAGCAGTACAGAGTACCACCCTTTTTGGAGTCCTTAGAGGCGGTGCTGCACCATCAACACTGTGTATAGTGGGGATAGCGCGCTGTTGACCTCGACTCGGGATGTTGTGAGCCGGTGGGGAGAATACTTCAAAGACCTCCTTAATTCCACCGACACGCCTTCCCATGAGGGAGCAGAGTCTGAGTTCTCTGAGGCGAGCTCTCCTATCTCTGGGGTTGAGGTCACCGAGATGGTTAAAAAGCTCCTCGGTGGCAAGGCCCCGGGGGTGGATGAGATTCGCCCGGAGTTTCTCAAGGCTCTGGATGTTGTAGGGCTGTCCTGGTTGTGTGAGAGGGTGTGTTCCAACTACAGGGGGACCTGTGGGTCGTGACGAAAGTACAAGATCCCGGATACAAACGGCCAAAATGAGTTTCCTCCGCAGGGTGTCCGGGCTCTCCCTTAGAGAGAGGGTGAGAAGCTCGGTCATCCGGGAGGATCTCAGAGTAGAGCCGCTGCTCCTCCACATCGAGAGGAGCCAGATGAGGTGGCCGGGGCATTTGATGCCTCCCGGACGCCTCCCTGGTGAGGTGTTACGGGCACGTCCCACCGGGAGGAGACCTCGGGGACGACCCAGGACACGCTGGAGAGACTACATCCTTCGGCTGGCCTGGGAACGCCTCGGGATCCCCCCGGAAGAGCTGGATGAAGTGGCTGGTGAGAGGGAAGTCTGGGCGTCCCTGCTAAAGCTACTGCCCCCGCGACCCGACCTCGGATAAGCGATAGAAAATGGATGGATGGAGTATGGTTTCATGCCTTGAAAGAGTACCACAGATGCATTATTTGCCTAGAGGATGTTGATAGAGACTTACAGAGAAGGTCAGAGGGAACTGCATTGTGTCTTTGTAGAGCTAGAGAAAGCCTATGACAGAGCACCTAAAGAGGAACTGTGATACTGCATGCAGGAGTCTGGAATGGCAAAGAAGTATGTTAGAATAATACAGGACAGCACATCTTCCTCACAGTTCTGGGGACCGGGGTTCAAATAACGGTCCCGCCTGTGTGGAGTTTGCATGTTATGCCCCGTGCCTGGGTGGGTTTTCTCCAGGCACTACGGTTTCCTCCCACATCCCCAAAACATGCATGGTAGGTTGATTAAAGACTCTAAATTGCCCGTAGGTATGAATGTGAGTGCGAATGGTTGTTTGTTTTTAAGTGCCGTGCGATTGGCTGGCGACCGGACCCCGCCTCCCGCTCGAAGATAGCTGGGATAGGCTCCAGCAGCCCGTGACCTGAGTGAGGATAAGCGGTAAAGAAAATGGATGGATGGATGGATGGATGAGGGCAGCAGAACCGTGGTGAGATGTACTGTTGGTGTGACAGAGGAGTTTAAGGTGGAGGTGGGACTGGGATCAGCCCTGAGCCCCTTCCTGTTTGCAGTGATGAGGGATAGGCTGACAGATGAGGTTAGACTGGAATCCCCATGGGTAATGATGTTTGTAGATAACATTGTGACGCAGGGAGCAGGTGGAGGAACAGTTAGAAAGGTGGAGACATGCCCTGGAAAGGAGAGCAATGAAGATGAACCGAAATAGGACATAATATATGTGCATGAATGAGAGGGGTGGAGGGGGAAGAGTGAGGCTACAGGGAGAAGAGATAGCGAGGGTGGAGGACTTTAAATACTTGGTTTCAACGGTCCAGAGCAATGGTGAGTGTGGTAAGGAAGTGAAGAAATGGGTCCAAGCAGGTTGTATGGGAGAGGAAGGTGTCAGCTGTATTATGTGACAGAAGAGTCTCTGCTAGTATGAAGGGCAAAGTTTATAAAACAGTGCCGAGACCAGTCAGGATGTATGGATTAGTGACAGTGGCAATGAAGAGACAACAGGAAGAAAAGCTGGAGGTGGTGGAAATGAAGATGTTGAGGTTCTCTTTAGAAATTAGCTGGTTGGATAGGATTAGAAATGAACTCACCAGAGGGACAGCTAATGTTAGATGTTTTGGAGGTGAAGTTAGAGAGAGCAGACTTCAATGGTTTGGACACGCCCAGAGGAGAGAGAGTGAGTATATTGGTAGAATGATGATGAGGATGGAGCTGCCAGGACCAAAGAGCTAGAGGAAGCCCAAAGAGAAGGTTGATAGATGTAGTAAGGGAAGACATGAGGGCAGTTGGTATTAGAGAGGAGAATGCAGGAGATAGGCTTACATGGAAAAGAATGACACACTGTGGCGACCCCTAACGGGACAAGCCGAAAGGAGAAGAAGAAGAAGAAATAGAAGTCCTGGAATATTTCTGAGACCTCGTATATCATGTACAGTATATTCTCCCCTGCCTTCTCCTCTATAGCTATGAACTTGGAGATGAGGAGTGGCGGCTTGTGGATTCTTGCCAATGTCAACGTCACAGGTTATTATCGAGTAAATTATGATCTAGGAAACTGGGAAAGACTCCTGGCTCAGCTTATCGGAGATCATCAGGTACCATATTTCAACACTAAATTATTAGTGTTATAGTTTTTGTCTTATATTATTGCTAGCACTTTTTATTCCTAGAGTGAATAAAATGGCTAACATTTTATGTATATGTCTGTGTCCACATTAAATTCTCCTGTACAGCTTATTCCACTAACAAACAGAGCCCAGCTTGTGGATGATGCCTTCAATCTGGCCAGGTAGATCACTCAAGGGTGTATGTGATTTTCCTCTCCATTTCAAACCTTTTACACTTAATTTGTTATAAGCTATTACAAATATTCTGTTTTCTTTAATTCTATTCAGTCCACCATTGACGTTTAAGGCAAGCATTCACTATTTCCCAACAAGACAAAACAAACACACACTAAAAACCATGCCAAAACCAAGATCAGCAATCTAAAACTGCAAGCCCGAATAGGAAAAAAGTTGGGAAGAAGATTCACTATTTCCCAACCCGGTGGTGGATGGTATAGTCCAGAGACAAGTAAAATCTAAGCATATCTGTTCACTTTTCAGGGCTCACGTGGTTTCTGCCTCACTTGCTCTGAGAACCACATCTTATTTGTATGCTGAGACTGATTACATTCCCTGGCAGACTGCTCTAAATAACCTTCACTATTATTACCTTATGTTGGACCAAACTGAGGTCTATCACCCTATGCAGGTATGCAAATAGTAACTTTTAAACAAAACTCGGACATATTGTCATGTTTGTTCGACCCTGATGTCATGGAAAGCAAAGTTTATGGCCTGTACTTGACTCATCTGTCTGGAATACTTCCAGGAATACATGAAGAAGTTAGTAACTCCTCTCTACTTGTATTTCAAAAAGATGACAGACTGGATCCAAGTTCCACAGAGACACACGGACCAGTGAGTATATCACGTGGATTCAAGCATATTGTGGCGAGACGCTTATCTGAAAATTCACTTGAAAAAACAGCACAAAAGATGGCAAGACATAGGCCTTTATTTTGCCTCCCACAGTGCCTTTCACTAGTGATAGGTCATACTGTGTTGAGGCTTCGGAGTATGTGTCAAGTATCTATGAGGGATTTAGGAACACATTTGTGTCAATGACATTGCTGTTGACATCTGAAAACAAATTTTTCCTAATTTGTTGGTTGCCTTGAGTTGTAGGAAATTGTATTTGATAATTATTGGCTCCTATAAAGCTATCAAGGAAGAGTTTTTTTCCCACCCATGTGCAGTGGTTATACACCACCAGTCTCCAACTAATTAGCTTAAATCTAACTGTTTTATTGTGTGTTTCATTGTATTGCCTGGGATTTCTCTGTCTGATATCTTCATCACAAATGCAGACATGCTTCAATGTAAAAAACATAACTGCCGCGAACAAACGCAACACATCTCCCCCAGGACTCCTTAGCTGCCCAACAAGGAGCCTGACGTAAAAGTTACTTACTGCGACAAGTAACTCATTATACATCGCTTGTGTATCCCCTCACTTTTACTCTCGTTTTGTAGACTTATAATTTACATAATTAATCCCACCACACTTCAGTTGTACAGCCAGGTTCACGACCCTTGTCCTGCATGCTTCTTCTCCTGTCCTTGTCCTGTTCTATCTTGTCCTGTCCTTCCCTCACAGGGTGTAGGAGTACAGCCCCATGCCACACTCATATTTAATGTTTCATTGTTGTAGATAATGTAATGATTTACTTCTCTCATTCTGTTTATAATTAGTGCTTTGTCTTTTGTCTTTGTTTCTCTCTCCCTTCTAGAAACTTTGTTTTGTTCTGTTCGAGTGATCAAGTCTGATTCTCAATAAACCTCAATTATAATACTAAGAAACCACAGCGGAAGCTTAAAAACTCCACTGTGAAACAGTAAATCTTCCGGCATAAACGGGATACAGATTTTCCATTCTGCTTGACCTAACAGCCGAACAGGACAAGAAAATAAATAACAAATACATATCATAAACCGTCCCACTTTTTGTTACGTTACTTAGCTGTACTAAAACATTCACAATCACATAATTTTTATTTTTAATCCTCCCAAACCAGTCTATGAAACTTCATGTTTGACCAGCTAGTGAAACTGTGACATTAGTTTACCTGTCTTTGGGAGTTTTGTAGTGACGGATTAAGTTCAACGTCATTGTTGTTGCGAGTTGCAAGCACAGTTGCCATCTTCTTTTTGCAGACTTCATTGACAACAACGACTTTAATCAAAATTGTATTATCTTTGGAGCTCCTTCCATCGTTGTTCATTGCAGGTGGCTAGGTCGCACTGGCAACTGTGCAACAATGCAGACTGTCTTGCCAGGTTGGCGCGAATGACCCCCCAACAACATTTCTTTCTTTCAAAAAAAGTCAAATTGTCTTTATTAAAATGCAGATTTCCAACTCTAAACGAGATGACTTGTCAAGTCATGTAGTTCAAGTCAAAATCAAGTCTCTTGGCAACCAAGTCTAAAGTCAAGTCTTTCTGAAGTATTTGGCAAGCAAGTCGCATGTCATAAAACTGGGAACTCGAGTTGACCTAGTCAAGTCATTTGACTCAAGTCCCCCCATTTCTGGTAAGATTTATGTGGTTGCATGTTTGACTTCTGTGCCTCAAAAAGCTTAATTTTTCAAGAAATCACTTCCACACAAAAGAAGAAATGGCCAGATAGCTCCTGCCAATATACTGTACAGTACCTCTAAGTCACACCATATGCATGGTAACTGTGGAGAACAATCTAACTTCATACTGACAGCCATGTTGATGGGGACTGTTACTCTTAGGTAGACTGAACGGACCAATAATGCATCAATCTAAATGGCCATGTTGTTTCTTTCCTGCAGGTACAATCAGGTGAATGCCATCACAATGGCTTGCAAGACTGGAATAACACAGTGCCAAAACCTGACCACTGCATGGTTCAAGCAATGGATGGACAAACCTCAGCATAATTTGTGTGTTCTACAAAATATTATTGAATTTTGTTTAAATGAACAAACCTACCAAACTTTTATTTTTATCTTAACAGGATCCAGCCACACCTGCGGGATGCAGTATACTGCAGTGCCATTGCGTCCGGTGACAAGGCAGAGTGGGAGTTTGGCTGGACCCAGTTCAAGAATGCCTCTGTAGCCAGCGAAGCCAGTAAACTCATGTCTGCCCTAGCCTGTACCAGCAACACACAACTGCTGGAAAGGTGAGTGCATACTATTCATTCCTGCTTTCAATACAAATTATGTCAATTTTTAATCGCTTTTTTGATGGCTTTATTTCTTGGTTCCACAGATATCTGTCATACACTTTAAAGCCAGCTATGATTCGTAAGCAGGATGCCTCTATAGTCATTGGGTCTGTAGCCAGCAACAGATTGGGTCAGGAACTAGCGTGGGACTTTATTAAACTGCATTGGGACTACATGATCACTCAGTAAGTATTACACAGTAATGTACTGTATGTTTGTGGTAAATGGATGGGAACCAATGGGTGTGCACTTAATTTCTTTCCATATTCCAAAAACATGCATAGTAGGTTTCTTGAAAACTAAATTATCCTTAGATGTGAATGTGAGCATGCCCGAGAGCAGGCCTTGAACATGCTGTCGGGATTATGTCTCGCAGCTGGCATGGGCACCCTCCTGACTAAGAGGAAAAAAGGTGGCGCTGAAGCTGTATCTGTTTAACGTGTTTTCTGTTTCTAGATATGGTGTGGGATCCTTCAATTTTGCCTCGATAATCCATGGAGTCACAGGAAGATTTTCTACATCTGCCCAGCTACAACAGGTCTTTCAACGTTCAGAACATCCATCCATCCATTTTCTTCCGCTTATCCAAGGTCGGGTCGCGGGGGCAGTAGCTTTAGCAGGGAAGTCCAGGCTTCCCTCTCCCCAGCCACTTCATCCAACTTTTCCGGCGGAATCTCGCGGCATTGCCAGACCAGCTGGGAGACATAGTCTCTCCAGCGTGTCCTGGGTCGTCCCCGGCATCTCCTCCTGGTGAGACATGCCTGGAACACCTCACCAGGGAGGTGTACAGGAGCCATTCTAATCAGATGCCCGAGTCACCTCATCTGGCTCCTCTCAATGTGGAGGAACAGCGGCTCTAGTCAAAACCCCTCCCGGATGAGCGAGTTTCTCACTCTATTTCTAAGGGAGAGCCAGGGCACCCTGCGGAGGAAACTCATTTCGGACGTTTGTATCCGGGATCTTGTTCAAGATCCGAGCGGTGAGGGTAGGAGCGCAGCTTGACCGGTAAATTAAGAGCTTCACCTTTCGGTTTAGCTCCTTCACCACAACGGACCGATACAAAGTCCGCATTACTGCAGACGCTGCACTGCTCCACTTGTCGATCTGCCGTTCCATTCTTCCCTCACTTGTGAACAAGACCCCAAGATACTTAAACTCCTACACTATGGCAGGATCTCATCCCTGACCTGGCCTCATCCTGACCTTTTCCGACTGAGGACCATGGTCTCAGATTTGGACATGCTGATTTTCATTCCAACCGCTTCACACTCGGCTGCGAACCGCTTCACTGAGAGTTGAAGATCATGGCTTGATGAAACCAACAGAACAAAATGTGACAAAGGGCAGCCTTGGCGGAGTCCAACCCTCACCGGAAACGAATCCAACTTACTGCCGGCAATGTGGACCAAACTCTGATACTGGTCGTACAGGAACTGAACAGCCCATATCAGGGGGTTCGGTACCCCATACTCCTGAAGCACCCCCCCATAAGACTCCCCAAGGGACAAGGTCGAATGCCGTATTCAAGTCCACAAAACACGTCGACTGGTTTGGCGAACTCCCATGCACCCTTGAGGACCCTGCCGAGGGCGTAGCGCTGGTACACTGTTCCACGGCCAGGATGAAAACCACACTGCTTCTCGTGAATCTGAGATTGGACTTCGCGACAGACCCTCCTCTCCAGCACCTCTAAAAAGACCTTACCAGGGAGGTTGAGGAGTGTGACCTCCCTGTAGTGGGAACACACCCTCCGGTCGTCCTTCTTAAAAAGAGGGACCACCACTCCAATCTGCAAATTCATCAGCACTGTCCCTGATGTCCCCACGATTTTGCAGAGGACAGCCCCACAACATCCAGAGCCTTTAGCAACTCCGGGCGAATCACATCCACTCCCCGGGGGGGCCATGCCACCAAGGAGCTTTGTAACCACCTCGGCGACCTCAATCCCAGAGATAGGAGAGCCCGCCTCAGAGATCCCAGACTCTGCTTCCTCATGGTAAGGCATGTCGGTCGAATTGAGGAGCTCTTTGAAGTATTCTCCCCACCGACTCACAACGAGCAAAGCTGCGCCCCATCCCCACGATACACAGTGTTGATGGTGCACTGCTTCCCGCTCCTGAGAAGCCATCCAGAAGTCGTTCTCCATGGCCTCACCAAACTACTCCCACGGCCAAGTTTTGGCCTCTGTGACCAACAAAGCTGTATTCTGCTTGGCTGCTTGCTTACCCATCAGCTGCCTCAGGAGTCCCACAGGCCAAAAAGGCCCAATCAGACCCCTTTTACAGCTTGACGGCATCCCTCACTGCTAGTGCCCACCACTTTGGGGGTTGCCGCAACGACAGGCACCATCTTACGGCCACAGATCAGGTCGGCTGGTTGAGCAATGGAGGCATGCAACATGGTCCACTCGGACTCAATGTCCCCCGCCTCCTCTGGGATGTGGGTGAAGTTCTGCTGGAGGTGGGAGTTGAAACTCCTTCTGACAGGGGATTCTGCCAGATGTACCCAGCAGACCCTCACAATACGTTTGGGCCTGCGAGATCGGGCCGGCATCTTCCCCCACCATCGGAGCCAATACACCACCAGGTGGTGATAAGTTGACAGCTCGTGCATCTCTTCACCCGAGTGTCCAAGACATGTGGCCGCAAAACCGATGAAACAACCACAAAGTTGATCATCGAACTGCCCAAGGGTGTCCTGGTGGCAAGTGCACGTGTGGACACCCTTATGGTTGAACATGGTGTTCATTTTGGACAATCCGTGATGAGCACAGAAGTCCAATAAAAGAATACAGCTCGGGTTCTGATCGGTGGGGCAGTTCCTCCCAATCACGCCATTCCAGGTCTCACTGTCATTGCCCACGTGAGCGTTGAAGTCCCACAGCGCACCCCCTCCAAGGACTCCAAAAAGGGTGGGTACTCTGAACTGCTGTTTGGTGCATAGGCACAAACAACAGTCAGGACCCATCCCTCCACCCGAAAGCGGAGGGAGGCTAGCCTCTCGTTCACCTGGGTGAGCCCCAATGTACAGGCGCCGAGCCTGGGGCAGTAAGTATACACACACCTGCTCTGCGCCTCTCACCTTGGGCAACTCCAGAGTGGAAGAGAGTCCAACCCCTTTCAACAGAACTGGTACTAGAGCTCAAGCGGTGTGTGGAGGCGAGCCCAACTATATCCGAACAGCTCGTGTTCGGATCGCCACCCAGCTCGGACTGCAATGGGGTCAGGTACACAGGTGGTGAGCCCATGGGAAGATGTGGTGAGCCCATGGGAAGATGTTTAGAACAGTTAAATATTTTTATCCATGTGTGTCTGTGTGCGTGTGTCTGAACTATTCCACATGTTTCCTCTGGCAGCTAGAAGATTTTATGACTGAGCACCAAGCAGCAGGCTTTGGTTCAGCAACTCTGGCGTTGGAGCAGGCTGTGGAGAGGACCAGAGCCAATATCAAATGGCGACAGCAGAACAAACAAGAGATCCTCGACTGGTTCACCAGCCAGACAAACCAATGAAGTGTCAGAATTAAGTGGTTATACACCATACGTACTATATAAACATGGGGGAAAAACAAATGTATCACACATACTGTAGGTGACATACAGTGTACTGTACAATACCGTGAATAAACAATTGTTCATAAGTAAGAGTACTTCGACTCTTTCTTTCTTGAAGGTTCTGATGTTCAAAAATGAACAATTACAAACAGAGAAGGAAGACATCCTAATCATTTAGGTACATACAATATACAATTGGCGGCACAATCAGTGAATGGTTATCACACAAGCCTTACTGTTCTGAGGTTGTGAGTTCGAACCTAGCCTCTGGCCCCCCTTGCGTCGGTTTTCTCCGGCTTCCGCCCACATTCCAAAAACATGCATGTTAGGTAGATTGAGAACAGTCAGTGTATATGAAGTGAGTGTGATTGTTTGTTTGATTGACTGGCTGGTCCAGGGCATACCCCGCCTCTCACCCACAGTCAGTTGGGATAGGCTCCAACTCACCCTCGACCCTAATAAACGGTATTGAAAATGGTTGAACATACAGTAATCATCAGAGTGTATTTCCAATTCACAGTGGAGAATTAATTCTTGCACATTACCGTGGATGTGCCGAATGTTAGGCCAAGTTTTAAAGCAGCCAGCTCACTTGATGGCATCGCCATCAGATCAAATCAAGCCAAGTTTATTTGTATAGCCCTTAATCTCAAGAGAAATGTGTGTACTGTACAATACTTTGACAGGATGCAAAGTTACCATCTGCAAATGAGCAACACTGTTTTTCTTATTTAGATTATTTTAAATCTTTTTTTTATCTTTATCTCACTGTTAGTGACTTAAATAGAAAAATGGAGCCTGAAAAGGCTACACTACAGGGAGTGACAATAAGTCATTTAGGGGGGCATTGCTGTCTCTCTTTATATCGGCAATATAAATGTTTTGTTGCACATGTACTACCCATGCTGACGTTCCACAGTCTGTCGAATATATTTAATGAATTTGTGTGAGTGAGTGAGTGTGAAATTATTTAGTCTTTCTGATCAGCCATAAATGTGCAATAAAAAATGCTCCGGTGGAGCCCCAAAAGTACCGTGCCCCATTGACAGGTGGCAGCGCTGGGCTTCATCGGCACATTGTGTAGTAGAAGATACATGGTACTCTTCTGCTAAAATTAGTTGAAAAGTGCATCACAGTAACCATTACAGTTTGTTTCGACAAAATGGAAGATTAAAAATAAAATATTTTTCAAAACTGGATTTTCATTTGAAACAGGAGGTAATAAAGAGAGGAAGACCAACTCCGCAGCTAAAATATATGCTTCAGACAAGTGGGAGAACGAAAGTAACCCGCTTGTTAACCAGTTAAGGCAAATGAGAGGATTAAATGTCTCGTTTAAAACTCCAACCTGGAGGCAAGTTTGGGTGCATTTTCTATTCAGGCTCCAGTACTCTGGAATGGCCTACCGGCGGATATTAGCGCTGATGCCTCAGTAGAAATGTTTCAATCCCAATTTAAGACTACACTTTGGCATTTAGTTAAAGAAAACATAGGCCTGTTTCACTGCCACTTTGTCCTATCTTCTCCCCTCCTCTCCTGCTCAGAGAGGGGACTAAGTGACGATGAACGAATCTGAGGCCGTTGCTGTATGGATTCTGCACTGACCAACTGGGACAAGATCTGAGGTGGACCCTTTCCCTGGAGTCGTTGCTATTGAGGATTGTGCTCACAACCGACCGGGCCAGGTCCTTAGGCAGAACCACTTTCCTGAAGGCATCTACCTGCAGCGTTTTATCTCTTTTAAATTGACTTTTATGCCATCTTAATTACCATTTTGCAGCACCAGACTATGTGATAAAAGTTGCCCACTTGACATCTATTGCACCCTAGTCATCCTGGAAGAAGAATTGCCCCCATCCATGGTCCGTTCTCAAGGTTTCTTTTTTTCTCCAAATGGGGTTTTGAGTTTTTCCTTGCTTTATTGGGGGTTTAGAGTTGGTGATGTCGTCAATCATTGCCGACTGTGGGCCTGTGAAGCCTTTTGAGACCATTTTGTGATTAAGGGTGATGCAAATAAACTTGACTTCAGTGTCTTTGACAGCTCACAGACTTTGACAACGGACAGTCTGAGCTGGGATTCTAACCACCGACCCTTCGGTCAGTGGACAACCCACTCTACCAACTCGAAAAGAGTGGTATATGGTTGCGCTACAATCACTATCTTTTCTGCTTTCCATGCCTTTAATTTTCAAATTCATACTATTTTCATATCAGACAACTTCTCAGCTTTTTGGCCCAGAAGGAACTAATGCTAACTGTTCCTGAGCTGATAAAGTTAGTTGGTGATCACTTTAACAGCTATAAAAGCATCTGTAAAGATGTCACTCTCCACATTGAAAAGAGTAAAACATAGAGTCGGATAAGGACCGATACAGGATGACGCTACTCCTTGGCGATCATCTCCATTGAAGACAGACTTTTGGAAATGAAAGAAAAGGATTATTTTTATGACAGAGTGACAGAGGTATTCTTGGATAAGGATAAGCACATGGACGTACAAAAAAATGTAAGACCATACGTTATTTTAATTTATAAAACAAAACAAAACAAAAAAACAGACTATCAAAAAAAAAACTATAAATTTGACCTGATAGGGTAGGTGTATTCAACTAAAATTTAGAAAGGTTCAGATCGAGAACATTTCTAAAGGCAAAGGTCTGGAAGATCATCTAGTATCTATTTTTTGTGATATTTATTGAAGGAGGTGAGTTATTGTATCGCAACATCTGTTTGTAATCAATAGGCGACCAGACCGGAAACCAGCACAGATGTGCCAGCACCCGGCCCGGCGTCCACCACACCATACCTGCTGCCAGTCCCTCTGAATGTGATATGAGTGCGTCCAATGTGCGGAGTATGTACAGTGTGAGTCTTGTTTTTTTGTCCTCTTCGTCTGTTAGGTCAGGCAGAATGGAGGATCTGTATCCCTTTTATACCGGAACAGTTTTATTGTGTCACAGTGGAGTTTTAAGATCTCGCTGTGTTTTCTTAGTATTATAATGGATATTTATTGATAGAGTTGATCAGTCGAACAGAACAAAGTTTCAAAAGGGGAGTGAGAAACGAAGACAAAATACAAAGCACTAAATGTAAACAATGTGAAAAAAGTAAATCATGACATATCTAAAACAATGAAACATTAGATATGAGTGTTGTATGGGTCAGTAGTGCTACATGTTGTGAGGGAAGGACAGGACAAGATAGAACAGGACAAGGACAGGAGAAGAAGCATGCAGGACAAGGGTCGTGAACCCGGCTGTCCAACTGAAGTGTGGTGGGAGTGACTATGTAAATTATAAAAGTCTGTAGGACGAGAGAGTGAGTGAGGGGATACCCAAGCAATTCGCATCTTCATGAGTTATTTGTCGCAATAAGTGAGTGGCCCCACACCCAGCGAAAAAAGTCCTGGGTGTGTGCCTGCGGACACATGCAAATGAATTGACACCGTTTCGCATGCATAATGACTGACAGAAGTGTCCTGTAATTGGGGTGCCTGCACCGCGGAGGCTGAGGACCCCACTCAATCAATCGAGAGGCAGGATCGGGCCCAGGAGTCCAACCAAGAGCAGCCCGGCGGATGGGACACGTCCCACACCAAAGGACCCAGGGTGGTCCACCGGCCCAACTGAGGCGCTCCGACAACCAGCCACCCGGATGATGCCACAGTGACCCAATGCCACACCTCCCTCACCGCCGCACTTGCCCCAACAAAACCCCCCACCCACCCCCAGTAGAGCCAGACGACCCCCCCCCGCAACCTGCAGGGCCAACGATGCAGGCAGTCCCCGCCCAGCCCAGGGGAAGGAGGGTGTCCCTTGTTTGTTGGAAAGGACGGTGGATAGGGGCACCCGACAAAGGAACGATAAGGGGGGGAACCAATGGAGCAGCCACGGGTCATGAGACGGGAGCCCCAATGTCAAACAGTCATCCAGCCCGGCGGGCCCGCCATGAAGCTTAGTGAGAACCCCCCCCCCCCCCCCCCCCCCCCTTTTCTAATTCCTCTTTGTATAGTGAAACTTTGGGATGTGACCCCATTTGGGGTGACAGTTGCTTTGGGTGAGTTGTATAACGTTGCGATCCAGTGAATATACGGTATGAATCATCGAAGCCAAATTTGTGCATTACATCAAAAAGAAAAGACCAGCTAACTTTCTCAAATGCTTTTTTTGCATCTAGTGACAAGACAATAGTTTTTAGATTAATACGCTGAGACATAATTATTAGATTAATCAATCACCTGACCTTGTTGGTGGAGCTCCGTCCTTTAATGAAACCTGTTTGGTCAGAATGTATTCATGGGAGAATTTTTTCCTAGTCTCTTGGCTAAACCCTTAGATATGATTTTTATGTCCGTATTAATTAGTGACAGCGGTCGGTAATTAGCTGGATGAGTTGGGTCTTTCCCTGGTTTCAGTAGTAATTTTATTGCGGTTGTATTCATATGGATTCTAAATGCAGCCCTATGGGGGGCACAAGCCAGTGCAAACTGTAGGCCAGTCCCAAGCCCGGATAAATGCAGAGGGTTGCATCAGGAAGGGCATCCGGCTTAAAACTTTGCCAAACAAATATGAGCGTTCATCCAAAGAATTCCATACCGGATCGGTCGTGGCCCAGGTTAACAACGTCCGCCACCGGCGCTGTCAACCTGCAGGGCGCCGTTGGAAATTCAGCTACTGTGAGTCAAAGACAAATAGGTGGAAAGCGGGTTCTTTGGTAGACGGAAGAGGAAAGCACAGAACCTAGAACTGAATGTGGGGACTTTGGATTTTGAGACTGACAGGAAAAGCTCTGGAGTTGGTTGACATGATGATTAGGAGAAAGGTTGATATATTGTGTGTCCAGGAGACCAGGTGGAAAGCCAGTAAGGCTAGAAGTTTAGGGGCAGGGTTTAAATTATTTTACTATGGTGTAGTGGGAAGAGAAATGGAGTCGGGGTATTTTAAAAGAAGAGTTGGCTAAGAATGTCTTGGACGTGAAAAGAGTATCAGATCGAGTGATGAGGCTGAAACTTGAAATTGAAGGTGTTATGTATAATGTGATAATTGGCTATCCCCCACAGGTAGGATGTGACCGAGAGGTGAAAGATAAATTCTGGAAGGCGCTAGACAAAGTAGTTCTGAGCATCCCAGACAGAGAGAGAGTCGTAATTGGTGCAGATTGTAATGGACATGTTGGTGAAGGAAACAGGGGTGATGAAGAAGTGATGGGTAAGTATGGCATCCATGAAAGGAACTCGGAGGGACAGATGGTGGTAGACTTCACAACAAGGATGCAAATGGCTGGAGTGAACACTTTTTTCCAGAAGAGGCACGAACATAGGGTGACCTACAAGAGCGTAGGTAGAAGCACGCAGGTGGATTACATCTTGTGCAGATGTAATCTGAAGGAGGTTACCGATGTCACGGGTGTGTGTTCCGGTTTTTGTCTTCCCCCTGATTTACACACACCTGCTCCTGAGAGCATCTTCACCACCTGTGCCTCATTCACCCTAATTACCCCTTGTATTTAACCTCGTGTCTTATTCTCTCTTATCGCCAGTTCATTGTACCTTGTCGTCGCGTTCGAGCATTCCTTGTTTCCACGTCACAGACTCACAGTAAGACTAGACCCTGTTCCGATTATCGACCTCGCCTTCTTGCCTCATTTTTTTTGGATACTGTTGCCTTTTTTGGATTGCCTGCCTGTGGACCGACCTATGCCCATATATTAAACCTCTCTTTTTGGAAACTGTCCATTTGTTTTGGAGTCGTGCAGTTTTGGGTCCTATCCTCTGTTCCGTTCATGACAGAACGAACTGGCCATAACATGGACCCAGCAGACTCAGACCCGGTGCGCAAAGCCCTTTAAGCGCAGGGTCAACGCCTCTCAAAGCAGGATGAGCAGCTTGCTGCCCTCCACCTTCATCTAGAGGGACTGTCAAGGCATCAGGACAATATGATAAGACAGGTGGCCTCGCAGTTTGAACTTCTAATGAAAATTATTCAAGAGAAGGAACTAGTTGGCACAACACCCGATACCGCCACGGTACCAACATTTCCATGTGAAGCAGTCACCATGCAGCCACCTGCCACCTCCGCTGCTGTCTGCCCACAGCTCTCTCGACCGGAGAGGTTCTCTGGAGATTCTGGGAACATTAAGTCGTTCATCACTCAGTGCGAACTCCACTTTGAGCTGCAGGCAGCTGCCTTCCCCACCGAGCGGGCAAAGATCGCTTTCGTCATTTCCCACCTGACTGGTCGTGCCGAGGCGTGGGCTTCTGCTGAATGGAGCCGCAATTCCACCGCGTGTCATTTGTGGGCTTTTTTCGTAAAGACTATGGAGCAAATGTTTTAATTTTCCACACCAGATCGTGAGGCAGCTCGAGCCCTTGTCACCTTACAACAAGGCAAGCGCGGGGTGTCAGATTACGCGATTGAGTTTCGCATTCTAGCAGCTGAGAGTCAGTGGAATAATCGGGCGCTACTCGATGCCTTTTTTCAAGGACTATCCCCCGCCGTCAAGGATCATTTAGTCATGCTCGACCTGCCGACGGACTTGGACACTCTCATCGCTCTCGCCGTAAAAATCGACAAGAGGCTTTTGGATCGCGAGCTGGGTGGAGACCGGCGGAGGGCTGCGTCACCGCGCACTTGGAGGACGAGCCTCGGTGACCAGCCAAACCAAGGCAGATCCCCTGTTTCCGGTCTCAACCCACTGGCTCACGTCCCCACGGATGAACCCATGCAACTGGGCAGGTTCCGTCTCTCCCCTGAGGAACGTCAACGGCGGCTGAGGGAAGGGCGGTGCTTCGACTGCGGTCAGTTGGGTCATTCCGCGAGCAACTGTCACATCAAAGTTGCCGGTGCTGGTAGCAAGGGCACGGGAGAGGTGAGTCTGAATTTCATGAAGGAAGACCCTACACGGGTTCTTCCTAAAGTGACACTATGCTCTCCTGATCAAGAAATTCATACACCTGTATTTATTGACTCTGGTTCTGACGCAAACTTACTTAACTCCCTCGTCGTTAGACGTATGCACCTTAGAACCTTTCAAATAAAACGCCACAGCAACACCTATGCTGCAGACGGCAGTTTAATGGGCAAGATCACTCACCGCACCCAAACACTCACAATGACATTTCCCGATTCTCACTCGGAACGCATTAGTTTTCATGTTTTTGACACCATGAATCATGACCTTATTTGAGGGAACCCATGGTTGAAATTACATAACCCCCACATTGACTGGTCCCCTGGGCAGGTTATGTCATGGGGCAGCAATTGCGCCCGGAACTGTTTCAAGCCGCCATGTGATGTTCAGGGCCATGTTTCCTCCGACAATCCACAGACCCCATCTGGGGATCCTGATTTATCTCAAGTGCCCACCTGTTACCAGCATATTAAAGACATTTTTTCCAAGTCCAAGGCCAAATCCCTTCCACCCCACAGACCTTATGACTGTGGTGTTGACTTGCTGCCTGGAACCACACCCCCACGAGGGAGGTTGTTCTCTCTTTCACAAGGCCATGAAGGAGTACGTGGAAGAATCACTGGCAGTCGGGATCATTCGCCCATCTTCATCCCCTGCGGGAGCAGGATTTTTCTTTGTGGACAAAAAGGACAAGACCCTGCGACCCTGTATCAATTACCGGGGTCTCAACGAGATAACTGTAAAAAACAAGTACCCTCTCCCTCTCATCTCCACCGCCTTTGGGTTCCTGGAGGGAGCCAAGATTTTCACCAAACTGGACTTAAAAAATGCGTATCTTCTAGTCAGGATAAGGGAGGGGGATGAATGGAAAACAGCATTCAACACAACAACGGGACATGATGAGTATTTGGTAATGCCTTTTGGACTTACTAACGCTCCAGCTGTTTTCCAAAACCTTGTCAATGATGTCCTGCGTGACATGTTGAATGTGTATGTTTTTGTCTATTTGGACGACATTTTGATATTCTCCCCGGATGAGGAGACTCACATTATTCATGTCCGCTCTGTATTGCAGCAGTTACTGCAGAATCAACGATATGTCAAGGCTGAGAAATGTGAGTTCCACAAGACGTCCGTTTCTTTTCTGGGTTTCGTCCTGGCTCAAGGTGAAGTCAAAATGGACCCTTGCAAAGGGTGCCGTTATTAATTGGCCCACTCCCACGTCACGCAAAGATGTACAAAGGTTCTTAGGGTTCGCAAACTTCTACAGAAAATTCATCGGAAATTTCAGTTCTATAGCCTCTCCTTTGCATGATCTTACCTCGCCACACAGACCTGTTGTCTGGAACCCACTTTGTCAGGCAGCTTTTCAGAAACTTAAATCGAGCTTTACCTCCGCTCCCATCCTTACTTTTCCAGATCTCAAACAGGAGTTTGTGGTAGAAGTCGATGCGTCTGATGCCGGAATAGGAGCAGTGCTCTCCCAGAAATCTCTCAAGGATGATAAATTACATCCTTGTGCTTTTCTCTCCAAAAAACTGACCCCAGCTGAGAGAAATTATGACATTGCTGACCGTGAACTGCTGGCAGTCAAGGTGGCTTTGATGGAGTGGAGGCACTGGCTAGAGGGGGCACAGACTCCGTTTTTAGTATAGACAGATCACAAGAACCTTGAGTATATTAAATCCGCTAAAAGATTAAATGCGAGGCAGGCTAGATGGGCTCTGTTCTTCACTAGATTTAATTTCATGTTATCCTACCGACCTGGTTCTAAAAATGGTAAGCCAGATGCTTTGTCACGTATTTTCTGCGAAGAGAATTCTTCGTCCGACCCAAAGACTATTTTGCCCAAGTAATGTTTCATTTCCGCTGTTGTTTGGGACGTTGTAACTGCGGTTAAAGAGGCTCTGAAAAACACTCTTAGCCCTGAAGATTGCCCTGAAAACAGGCTTTATGTGGTTCCGACCTTAAGGGGAAGAGTCATCCACTGGGCTCACACGAACCGTACTGTATGTCACCCAGGCATTGCCAAAACGCAATCAGTGGTCGAACAGCGCTTTTGGTGGCCTAATGTTAGGAGGGATGTTATCGATTACGTCAATGCTTGCCAGGTATGTGCTGCTCACAAGCCCTCTCGTCAACGTCCTTCTGGGGAGTTGCGACCCCTGCCAATACCACAACGTCCTTGGTCAGACATTTCCGTAGACTTTACGACAGGATTATCGGCCTCTAAAGGTAATACCACCATTCTCACCGTTGTTGACAGGTTCTCTAAGATGGCACACTTCATTGCACTTCCAAAACTCCCCTCTGCTAAAGACACTGCAGAGTTGATGATTAATCAGGTATTCAAGTTCCATGGTTTCCCCAAGAATGTGGTGTCTGATAGGGGTCCCCAATTCATTTCGCAATTTTGGAAGGAGTTTTGCAATCTCATAGGTGCTACCATCAGTCTGTCATCTGGGTTTTGAAGGGAATATAGAATACTTTATATTCTAATATGTAATTCTAACTAGTTTGGAAGAGAATGTGTATTGGAGTATAGGAGTATATTGCAGGAAGGCCCCCATCGGGGGGTATTTGGCTACCATCAGGGGGTATTTGGAGACAGATGTCAAGGAAGAAAGGAACTGCGGGGAGCCACTATAAACATTGAATGCAGGAGACATCTGCAGGCGGCGTCTGGAGCCAGATCAGATAGTCATCATTCGGCCGAACAACGATGACGTCAGATTTCGGACCAATCAGACGACAGCGATTCCATACCGGCCTGTTTGAGTCTGGGGTAGAGTCAGATAGTTTTTTAGTTCGACTACTGTATCTGCTAAGGATAAGATAGGGTAGTTACGAACCCAGAGCTCTGCAAAATGTATAGACTCCTCTGTCAGGAATAAATTGGTTGTTTTTTATACATTGTTGTGAACGAAGGTCTTTCACGAAAACGAGCACGCTTGGAACCACGGAAGTTAGGAGACTTTAAAACACAGGTTCCTTCAGTTTCACCCGGAAACCAACGGCCAAACCGAGAGGCTGAACCAGGACCTGGAGACTGGGCTCCGATGCCACGCTTCTCAGGAGCCGCGATCCTGGTCTCAGAAACTGGTTTGGGTCGAATTCTCTCACAATTCCCTCCCCTCTGCATCCACTGGTCTATCGCCTTTTCACGTTGTGCATGTTTACCAACCAACTCTGTTTCCTGCCATAGCCCCAAAGTCCACAGTTCCAGCGGCATTGACCTTGGTGAAACGCGGCAGGGGGACCTGGGAGCGAGCCCGCCAAATGCTGCTGCGCCAGGGACGGTCCTACAAAGCTGATGCTGACCGTCGGAGGACACCGGCCCCGAACTACAAAGTGGGTCAGCGAGTTTGGCTATCGACCAAACATATTCCACTGCTGGTGGAGTCCAAGAAGCTCGCTCCCAGGTTCGTTGGGCCCTTCCCAATCACAAAGATCATCAACCCTGACACCATGAAGCTGAGGCTCCCAAGGTCGATGCGGGTCCACCCTGCTTTTCACGTCAGCCTACTCAAGCCAGCCCGGGAGTCCCCTCTGGTCCCACCTTCCAGGCCCCCCCGGTTTGTGGATGGGGACCCTGTCTTCTCTGTGAAGCGGCTGTTGTCATCTCGTCGGAGAAGGAGGGGGTTTCAATATCTGGTGGACTGGGAGGGCTACGGACCTGAGGAACGTTCATGGGTGCCGTCTGCGTTTATCATGGATGACTCGCTCATTCGGGACTTCCACGTTGCGCATCCAGGGGCCCCGGGGCCGTCCGGGGCCGGCCTTTAAGGGGGGGGGTACTGTCATGGGTGTGTGTTACGGTTTTTGTCTTCCCCCTGTTTCACACACACCTGCTCCTGAGAGCATCTTCACCACCTGTGCCTCGTTCACCCTAATTAACCCTTGTATTTAATCTCGTGTTTCATTCTCTCTCGTCGCCAGTTCGGTGTACCTTGTCGTCGCGTTCCAGCATTCCTTGTTCCACGTCAAAGACTCACAGTAAGACTAGACCCTGTTCCGATTATCGACCTCGCCTTCTTGCCTCATGTTTTTGGATACTGTTGCCTTTTTTGGATTGCCTGCCTGTGTACTGACCTATGCCCATATATTAAACCTCTCTTTTTGGAAACTGTCCATTTGTTTTGGAGTCGTGCATTTTTGGGTCCTATCCTCTGTTCCGTTCATGACAACCGACTGTAAGGTAGTGGTTGGGGAGAGTGTGGCTAGACAGCATAGGATCGTGGTGTGTAAAATGGCTCTGGTGGTGAGGAGGAAGATGAGGAAGACAAATGCAGAGCAAAGAACCATGTGGTGGAAGCTGAGACAGGACGAGTGTTGTGCAGCTTTTCGGGAAGAGGTGAGACAGGCTCTCGGTGGACAGGAGGACCTTCCAGAAGACTGGACCACTGCAGCCAAGGTGATCAGAGAGGCAAGCAGGAGAGTACTTGGTGTATCCCCTGGCAGGAAATGAGAGAAGGAGACTTGGTGGTGGAACCTCACAGTACAGGAAGTCATACAAGGAAAAACGTTAGCTAAGAAGAAGTGGGACACTGAGAGGACTGAGGAGAGGCAAAAGGAATACATTGAGATGCGACACAGGGCAAAGGTAGAGGTGGCAAAGGCCAAACAAGAGGCATATGATGACATGTATGGCAGGTTGGACACTAAAGAAGGAGAAAGGGATCTATACAGGCTGGCCACACAGAGGGATAGAGATGGGAAGAATGTGCAGCAGGTTAGGGTGATTAATGATCGAGATGAAAATATGTTGACTGGTGCCAGCAGTGTGCTAGCTAGATGGAAAGAATACTTCAAGGAGTTGATGAATGAGGAAAATGAGAGAGAAGGGAGAGTAGAAGAGGCAAGTGTGGTGGACCAGGAAGTGGCAATGATTAGTAAGGGGGAAGTTAGAAAGGCATTAACGAGGATGAAAAATGGAAAGGCACTTGGTCCTGATGACATTCCTGTGGAGGTATGGAAGCATCTAGGAGAGGTGGCTGTGAAGTTTTTGACCAGCTTGTTCAATAGAATTCTAGCGCGTGAGAAGATGCCTGAGGAATGGAGGAAAAGTGTGCTGGTGCCCATTTTTAAGAACAAGGGTGATGTGCAGAGCTGTGGGAACTATAGAGGAATTAAGTTGATGAGCCACACAATGAAGTTATGGGAAAGAGTAGTGGAGGCTAGACTCAGGACAGAAATGAGTATTTGCGAGCAACCGTATGGTTTCATGCCTAGAAAGAGTACCACAGATGCATTATTTGCCTTGAGGATGTTGATGGAAAAGTACAGAGAAGGTCAGAGGGAGCTTCATTGTGTCTTTGTAGATCTAGAGAAAGCGTATGACAGAATACCCAGAGAGGAACTGTGGTACTGCATGCGGAAGTCTGGAGTGGCAGAGAAGTATGTTAGAATAATAGAGGACATGTATGAGGCAGCAGAACAGCGGTGAGGTGTGCCTCAGTGCTGTAGGTGTGACAGACGAATTTAAGGTGGAGGTGGGACTGCATCAGGGATCAGCCCTGAGCCCCTTCCTGTTTGCAGTGGTGATGGATAGGCTGACAGATGAGGTTAGACTTGAATCCCCGTGGACCATGATGTTTGCAGATGACATTGTGATCTGCAGTGAAAACAGGGAGCAGGTGGAGGAACAGTTAGAAAGATGGAGGCATGCACTGGAAAGCAGAGGAATGAAGATTAACCGAAGTAAAACAGAATATATGTGTATGAATGAGAGGGGTGGTGGGGGAAGAGTGAGGCTACAGGGAGAAGAGATAGCAAGGGTGGAGGACTTTAAATACTTGGGGTCAACCGTCCAGAGCAATGGTGAGTGTGGTCAGGAAGTGAAGAAACAGGTCCAAGCAGGTTGGAATGGGTGGAGGAAGGTGTCAGGAGTATTATGTGACAGAAGAGTCTCTGCTAGGATGAAGGGCAAAGTTTATAAAACAGTGGTGAGGCCAGCCATGATGTATGGATTAGAGACAGTGGCACTGAAGAGACAACAGGAAGCAGAGCTGGAGGTGGCGGAAATGTAGATGTTGAGGTTCGCTCTCGGACTGACCAGGTTGGATAAAATTACAAATGAGCTAATCAGAGGGACAGCCGAGGTTCGATGTTTTGGAGACAAAGTTAGAGAGAGCAGACTTCGATGGTTTGGACACGTCCACAGGAGAAATAGTGAGCATATTGGTAGAAGGATGATGCGGATGGAGCTGCCAGGCAAGAGAGCTAGCGGAAGACCAAAGAGAAGGTTGATGGATGTCGTGAGGGAAGACATGAGGGTAGTTGGTGTTCGAGAGGAGGATGCAGGAGATAGGCTTACATGGAAAAGGATGACGCGCTGTGGCAACCCCTAAAGGGACAAGCCAAAAGGAAAAGAAGAAGAAGAAGAGCATGAAATGATTTTGCCTCTAATTACAGCTTTCCCTGTATCCCAAAGTAAGGATGGGGATATAGTTGTGGAATCTTTCATATCTAGAAAATTTTCCCATTCCTTCCTTACAAATATATCCAACTCTGGATCTTTCAGTCGAGAAGTATTTAAGCGCCATGTTGGAGAATGTATCATGTTTGATTGAAGTTTGAGGCAGAGAGAAATTGGAGCATGATCGCTGATTATTATTGGATGTGTTTTGGAAGTGCTGTTTTCAGCAACTGAGTTATCTGTGAGAAAGTAATCAATTCTAGAGAAGCGGTGAACTGAAGAAAAGAAAGTGTATTCCCTTTTTGTATGATTTTTGTTTTTATTCTCCATATATCGGCAAGTCAGAAATCGTGCATATATTCATCTAATATTCAGGAAGACTGTAATTGGATTTTTTAAAATTTGAATTTGAATTGGTATACGTATGATGAAAATTACAGGCCTCTCTTATCTTGTAAAATTCCAGCCTCTCTTGTCTTTTTAAGTGGGAGAACTTCCGCAATTGGTGGCTGTCTAAATGCCTTTTTTGCCCCACTGTATGTGTCGACCTTCTGGGTCAATAATTGTACTGTTACGTAGTCTATTATGAATTTGTATTGAGACTACTCAGTGTCTGCTGTTTACGGCTAGCTGAAAAGGACTGATTGAAATGTCATATATTCATATATTTTCATATCCGACTCCAGAGGAGTGAGTGCCTCACCAGTCATGAACCTCATCGCATGTCACTGGTCACAGCCTGGCACAGTGCAGCCCGATTGTTCAGTTTTACATTTGCCTTGTTCTCTTCACAGATGATTTAAAATTTTAATTTAGCACGTGACATACTTGAGCGAGTCTGGAGAGGATGTGGAACATGTTTTGCTGCCTGTAACCTTCTGCTGCATGACAACTTTGTTGCTCGGCCAGTGACGGTTTTGGGAAGCCTATCCTTCAAAGGCCACACAGATTTGCTGTTACCAGGATGGTCAGAGTCATTGTCAGACCATCTGCTTGCGTGGGCCATGCATGGGTTCCTTCTGGTGCATGACAATGCCTGGTCTCGTGTGGCAGTAATGATGCAGCAGTTTCCGACTGAGTGATGAACGCATTGATGCTCTTGACTGGCATGCATGTTCCCCACACCTAACCACACCTAACAAGCACTTCTGGGACATCATGTATCGTAGCATCCACTGGTCTCCACTGTAAGAGCTGACACATGCCCTGGTCTAGGTCTGGGAGGAAATCACTCTGGAGCATTCCCAGATGTTGGTAATCACAAAAAAGACATTTCGTTGATTGCTTTGAAGCTGGCCACTAAAATAATGTGTGAATGTTTGTTGTGTAATTTATGTATACAAATTTGCATCAAAGTTTGTTTTGGGTCTCTTATGAGAGTAATAGTTACATTCTGAATTACACAAAAATTACAATAATGCATCGGAATTTATGTAGAAAGTATGAGTATGTATATGTTATGTTATGTTATGTTATGTTTCACACAATGAATAAATAAATCTAGTTCAAAGACTACAAAGCATTGAAAATTTTGCTTTAATTGCCACCAATACTCATGTAATAAATATAAATCAAATCAAACTATGAACCACTAATGAATGAAAGACAATAATATTAATCACTAGCACTTGGAACAAAATGTGGGTTTTGCTTTCACTTGTTCCAGACACAAATAATGACACAGGGGAATAACAAATATGATAAGCCATAAATATGTTCCTATTTCTTTGTCATAAGCAATTTGGTTATTGGTGTTATGACATAAAAAAATTAAAATAAGATACTCTCAACATTTCCTGATTTGCTCTTTTTTTTGCCACATTGCAGCCACAATTATAATGATTGGACAATGAGTACAACTTAACAGTTTGTAGATCTCAATCAGCAGTAAAATGACTGTGGACAGCACAATAGTATAAAATATGGAAATAAGTAAAGATTTAAAAAATGCACACAATTTAAATTTGAGAACCAAATAAAAATTTGCGCTTAATAACAAAATATTCTAACAAGAGTCATCATAACTATTCCCAACATTGCATTTGATAGCAACAGCAATTATAGAGCATCAGAAGTATTGCTCTGTGTGTTTTTAATGATTTTAGCTTCTCCAAAGCCCCCTTTTACACAGCAGGGATTGCACTGTTGTTATGTTATGTATGTCATTTGTTGTGGATGATATCATAGATGCTGCAGTGGCCAAGCCATGCAGAGGTGGCTAGTAACCAACACCTCAAGTGGCAGAGGAACACAGTGACCGCACTGTATATTATTATCCTGTGCTCACGATTATGTTCACTTACTTACTTATGTTCACTGCATTTAAGCAAAGCGCTGTAATGAAGGTGTTGTTTCTAGAGCATTTCCGCTATATGGATAATTAGTTTGGTCACAGCTTAGTATTTACAGTATGTTCACCGAAAGCTAAATAGAACTGTTGGTGCAATTGTCATCAGATGTCATCCTTGAAAGTCCACAACCATAGCCAAATAACAGATGATGCAGGCTGACATCTTGAAATCCATTTCTCTTTCTCTTTGGAGAACGCTGAGTACATTTAAGTATCACATTCCGTCTCAGACAATATGAGTTGTGAGTCATATGCAGAGAAATTAATAATTTAGAGTAAACACGGACCAGATGAGGAAATTTTTAAAGGTACACATCTTGAACAAGAGAAAACAGACAAACATGCAGTTAGTCACTTACACAACCCATTGTGGCAGAGAACCACTTCCAATGAATACAATGTTAACATCAAATTGTACAAGACTAATAAAAAAAGTTAGCTCCATCTCTCACACAGTGTGCGTCTGTGCGCGCGTGGGTGCATGTGTATTTAGTGTGTTGATGTGTTCATCAATTGTAGGACCTGCTTAGAATGCAATATTCACATGTCTGTTAAGTAGTCACTGTGCACTTTAGACACTTTAATTACATCTTCAAATGTTAGGGATTTCTTAAATAACGTTGTATTAAATAGTTTACCTTTACAAAGGTAAGCATGCAATTTTTGAGTGACACTATCAGAGATGTTAACATTCATGTTTGGGGTGCATAACAGTAAATTTAATTTCAGTGGACCTTTATTTGTTTATTTGCTGTAGTCATGAAAATAAACATTTGTAACGAGTTGCTAATAGGATAATAGATCATGGATGCATGAATACTCTCCGATAGTGTCAATACAAAAATGAACATCATTGTAAAAGCAGTTAATGAATAACAATAAATAACTTACTATGGTAAAAACTTGGTTTGACAAACCCCCGGCTAAAGGAATAAGTGTGATTTAGCCATTAAATGTACTGTATTTTGGCTATTTAGACCTCCATAGAGTGACTCTCTAACATGGACTTAGTATAAAAGTGTCAATTTCAAGTGTCCAGAAAAGGCCCCTCTTACAACTACTTCTGTTTGACCCAGTTTTGTATCCGCTTTGTCCATATGTGGCTAGGACCGCTCCCTTTCCTCTGATTGGTGATTGCTTGTGAGAGTACACCTGTTTGTTATGTTTACAGCTTTATGTTATGTTTACAGCTGATCACAATTGTAGTGTGGACTTTATTTCTACTGAGACAAACCCTGACTTCAGTTGAAAGTTTGTAATGTCATTTTTCCCCATTAGACATTCAATACAGAGCAGGTAATGATAATCAATTAGTTCATGTGTTTTTTGTCATCTAATGTGCTTGTATGTAATTTTAATTAGTGTCGGAATATTCTTTTCACACATTATCTCAGGATCATCCCTTCCCTGATCCCTAAAACAAACTATATTTATCAGGCGGAGCAGCCTCTCAAAACACACATTGTCAACATTAAAAAAAAACAAAAAAAAAACATTAAAACATGGAATTTTATATTTGAAAAGTGTAAGTTTTTTCCATTCTTGCTTTGGAAAGAAAATTACTGTAAAAGTCAATCGGTGCTGCAAAGATTTCAAAATCAAGCAAATACAATATGTCTTAAACACTCTCAATTACTCAAGTGACTTCACTGGAGAATTTTCTCTCGCGTGTCAGGCAGCTTGAGGGCAACCATGCCGCCGCAGACCAGCGCAGCGAAGGACAGCAGGATGGGGATGGATTTGGTGATGCCCACAAAACTGGCGAAGATAGAGCTGCCAAGAACTGCTGCCAGTTTACAGAGAGCATTCAGGACGCCAAAGGCTGTTGCCCTAGGATACAGACAGATGAAAATAGCTTGATGTGACTTTTTTGTTATAAATATTGAAATGGTAATTCCCTCCAGAATTGCTCTGGCCAAGATTAAATGCCAGATAACAGAGGTATGGACTCTCGTCACATAACTTCGAACTGAGTCAGACTTGAGTCATGAATTTGATAACTTCAGACTCGACAATATATTAAAAGACATCTCGAATTGGACTTGAATGGCTATGACTTGTGATTTAACTTGGACTTGAACCCACTGACTTGAATGGACTTGCTTCTTTGACCAACGCACTGAGGTTCCAATATTAGATAGCATTCTCTTTCTATAGGTATATGTGCAACTTACTGTTTTACTACAGGAAAATATAGAAAATATGATAAGTGACAACATAATAATGAATGTGCTAATGATTATTTATGATTGTGCCCCATGCTATTATTGCCAGTGTGTAGTTAGTTATTCTTCTTTTTTTTAAACAGTAAACACATTGACCAAGAGGTCATTCTTTGACAGACTACCTAAAGTAATGGTTTCATTAATTAAAAAACAAAACATTCATTCATTCCTTTTCCTTACCGCTTCTAGTACAACATAAATCAACAATAAATGCCACAGCTGAATAAGGTATACATTCCAACAACCACTGTTAACATACAACAGCAACGAGATTTAACGTAACAATAAGGACGTTAATTATTGCAAAAATATATATATAATCCACATTGCATTGGGGGAATCGTGTGGCTTGACCTCACGTTTTCGTTAACATTAGCAGCTAGCTTTGTCAGAGATCACACAAATGGTTACACGGCGGGCAGGCCATGCACTTTCTGGGCTTCCTGTACATTACAGTCTGGTCAAGAATCACTCTTGTACTGTATTTCTTTTTTTTATTCACTTTATTTACCAGTCAATCAGCACACAGCTACCATCTATTCGAAATGAAACTACAATCTTATTCGTGTCCTTTTCTATGCCGCTGATTTAATAATTTTACATAGCAAAGCAAATTTATTTAGATAGCGCATTTCATACACAAGGTAACTCAACGTGCTTTACATGATTAAAAGCATTTATAAACAAACAAACAAAAACACCTTAGAAACATTTAAAACAAAGAGGAAAAAAAAGTAGAATTAAAACTGTGTACAGTACACGAAATATAATTTAAAAGTGGAAATGCTCTAAAAAGCATGAGCAAAAAGAAGAGTTTTTAACCTGGACATAAAAACATTCACACTTGGGGCTAACGTCACTGTTGGCAACTTATTCCATTTGTGTCCAGCATAATAGCTAAAAGCTGCTTCACCATGTTTGCTTTGGACTCTGTGCTCCACTATTTGACCTGAGTCTGTCGATCTCAGAGCCCTACTGGGTTTATATTCCATCAGCATTTCTTTCATGTATTCAGGACATAAACCATTTTGTGATTTATAGACCAGTCGCAGAACTTTAAAATCTATTCTCAAGCTGACGGGAGCCAGTGTAAAGACTTTAGAATCAGAGTAATATGCTCTGACCTCTTTGTTCTGGTCAGAACCCGGGCTGAACCATTCTGAATGAACTGCAGCTCTTTTTGGAGAGTCCAGTCAGAAGACCATTACAATAGTCAAATCTACTTGAGTGAAGGTGATATAGAGTTTTATGGCGTAACTGGGTGTTTATTGCAGTATAGCATATAATGTAAATCAGATAAGGGTGTGGGGGTGTGATGCATGAAAGCTCCCAGGTTGGTTTCTATGATAACCCCCACAGTGATCAAGCCTCTCTCTCAGCAGGAGATCAACCATATGGTGGATTTCACCTGGGATCGTGACTGGTGTGGGGGGTGTATTATTCATTTTCTCAGGAGTCTTGTCCTCAGGTTTGCTCTCAAGGCCTTTGAAGGGAAGGACCCACACGGCCAAGATCTGCAGCTGCCACTGAAAGAGGACGTGGAGACAATGAGCGCGCTCGCTCCCTTGATCAACGCCTTGGTATCCCCTTCTTAAGTTTTTTGCATTTGTTGTGTTTAGATTAGGTTTTATTGAGTATAGTAGTGAAATAGGCTGCAGGTATAGGGGGTGTTGATCTCTGATTATCAGAAGATCAAATAGGGGGATTGAAGGTGATATAGAGTTTTATGGCGTAACTGGGTGTTTATTGCAGTATAGCATATAATGTAAATCAGATAAGGGTTTGGGGGTGTGATGCATGAAAGCTCCCAGCAGGGTGGATACTGATTCAGCAGAGACTAGATGTCGAGGAAGACAATGGCTGTGGGGAGCCACTGTAAACATGAGATGCAAGACTGTGGAGCCAGCGGCAAATGGCCATCATTCTGCAGAGCAATGATGACGTCAGATGGGACCATGGACCGATCAGACGACAGCGATTCCATACTTCCTCTTTCAAACATTGTATAAATTGGGGGCAAGAACAGATAGCTTTGTTCAGTCTGCGCTGTCTCTGCTGAGACTAGGATAAGCGTAGCTGCTGACCCAGAGCTCCGTAAAATGTATAGACTCCTCTGCCAGGAATAAATTGGTTGACTTTTCACACGTTGTTATAATTGTAGTTCTTCCACGAAAACGAACACGCATGGAACCTCGAGAGTAATAGGTGATTATAAAATACAAGGTTCCTTCATGACATAACAGCATGGATGAGCTTCTCCTGGTCTGCTTGGCACATGCAATCGCAGGGCACATATAAATAAACAACGATTCGTACTCAAATTCACATTCACACCTACGGCCAATTTAGAGTCTTCAACCTACCATGCATTGTTTTTGGGAGGAAACCGGAGTACCCGGAGAAAACCCACACAAGCAAGGGGAGAACATGCAAACTCCACACAGGCAAGGCTGTATTTGAACCCCGGTCCTCAGAACTGTGAGGCAGATGTACTAACCAGTCGGCTACCGTGCCGCTGATGGTAGAAGGCAGTTTTAGTAATTGATTTGATGTGACTGTTGAAGGTCAGGTCAGAATGTATCAGTACACCAAGGTTTCAGACTTAGTCTTTGTTTTTTAAAGAGAGTGACTGCAGGTATTTACTAACCTCTTTTCTTTTTTGCCAAAAACAATGATATCAGTTTTGTTGTGGTTTAAGTGAAGAAAATTTTGCCGCATGCAGATATTTATCGGTTTTAGACAGTGACACAACATCTCAATTGAACTGTAGTCATCTGGAGACACTGCTAGATATAACTGTGTGTGATCTGCATAACTATGATAGTCAAAATTAAAGTTCTGAAGAATTTGACCCAAGGGTAGCATATACAAGATGAACAAGAGGGGTCCAAGAACTGACCCTTGAGGGACCCCATAGGTCATTGCCATTCGATGAGATTGAACACTTCCAATGGTTACAAAATAACTCATTTCCTCCAGGTAGGACCTGAACCATTTAAGGACTGTTCCAATTAGTCCTACCCACGTTTCCAACCTGTTCAGCAGTATATTATGATCAAGAGCTGCACTGAGATCCAACAAGACCAGAATTGACACCTTTCCTGAGTCAGCATTCAACCTTATATCATTTAGCACTTTGATAAGAGCAGATTCTGTACTGTGATGAGCTCGAAAACCTTATTGAAATTTGTCAAAAAGTTCATATAAGTTTAAGAATAGTTTAAAAATAACTTTCTCAACAATCTTGGCTATGAAAGGGAGATTTGAGATGTAGCTTGCTAACATGGAAGCGTCCAGCATTCTATTTTTTTTTAGAAGAGGCTTAATGGAAGATACTTTAAGCGCTTTCGGAAACTCGCCTGACTGAAGTGAGCAATATAGTTCCCCCTAGTGTTCCGACTGAGATACCACAGTTGGATAGAATTGTACCTTTATCCCAAGATGACAAACTTGTGTTCCTTTTTTTTTTCTTTTTTTTTTTTTAAATGCATGCCTTATATTTTTGATACTCCAACATGATTAAGAAATGCCAAGTTTAAAATGAAATCTATTTATGTTTGTGTTTGAAATTGCCCCACTAGCAATGTTTGTAGACAAGAAAATGCAGTTTCCTGCAATATGCACAATGTGAATTTAAGACAAATACTGTTGATTATATCAAAGAGGAAACCAATTGGTCATTCATTATTAAGTGAAATGTCTCACTTTCTCTTGTGTATTCATAATTTCTCTTTAACCAAGCAAAAACACATTTTATGCTTATACTTGTTTATTCCGATAGAAATTTCAGTAGAATACTCGATTACGAATTGCAGCACTACTGGATGCAAATTCTTTGTGACAGGTCTGTTTAATGTCACTTCAGAAATAAAGTGAGAAAAATTAAGTTATAGCATAGCATTTTCATAGAATAAGTGTAAATCTACTATCAATTGGTTTTGAAGAGGCAAGAAACTAAGCCCCCCTCTTTGAAGGTGCAAAAAAAGTTTTCTTATAAAGGTTCAATGCACTTGTTTATCAATATGTTTTGATACATATTATATATATTAAATATATAGAAATATATATTTTAAAATATATGTTTATTTTGTTGGTAAAATGACCTGAAAGGACTCGAAACTTAAAGTGTAGGACTTGCGACTTGATTCGAGACTTAAATGTCTGACTTGAGACCTGAATCTTGACTTGCCTGTCTCGACTTGGGACTTGACTCGGGACTTAAGGGCAACGACTTGAGACTTACTTGTGACTTGCAAAGCAATGACTTGGTCCCACCTCTGCCAGATAAATAAATCAATTGACGACTATTATCTTGGTTAAATCAGAACATATCATAGATACATATCATCATATAATTTCCACTGATAGTCCCCTAGTGGATGCGGGCAGTACAGTGATTACGCAAGATCAATCTGATTGAATCCTGATTAAGATTTTAAAGGAGATTCTATGGCATAATTTATTTGTTTTTCTGTCATTCACCTTACATAAAAAATATTTTGAAACCAAGAAAGATTTAAAGAAAAGCTTCATGTTCCTCACATAAATCCACAGAGTGCTGTTTTCATGTGCTACAACTAACAGAACACATACAGTACATAAGTTATTTGTGTATTAATGTTAAAGCAACTCAACTGAAGAAATCAGCACTACAACAATGTAGAACAATCATACTGTGACAAATCCAGGTACCTTTTAGAAGCAGGGTACAGTTCTACTGTCACCACCTCGATGCCATTCCATGCAGCCACACTGACGCCGCAGAAGAGACACTGTAGAGCGATGATCGCTGATTGGCTGAAGCTCAGAAACAGGAAAAAGCTACACCCTGCTGAGACGAGCATGGAGCCACCTGAGGAGATCATGATAAGCCCAATTAAAATGAAAAAATATCCCTCCCAAGGCTTCACAATCAAACTCAGAATGTTGGATCCAACATGATTAATTTCACACATAAAGCTTGAAAGGGGAACATAACCCTAGATGTCAAAACTTCATGTTATATTGTAAATGTGGATATCTTCTTTATCTGATGCTGTTTATTTATATCTATGATGTATTTATTAAAAAATTATATGTTTAAAACACCGCATCTACTCGCCTTTGAGGTTTGGCACTTTCACGTCATTACGTGTGCAAAATTGCGAGCCTACTGGTCACTCGCCTAGCAGTTAGCTGCTAGCCGCCACCTGCTAATGCCTGTGAGTTGGCACCATATTCTACCATTTTAATACATGACAACGTAATAAATGAGCAATTTTTTTAGCGTATTAAATTAGCGATTGGACACGATTTCGGTATGGTGTTGTGTCAATGTTGGTGGCTGCAGAATATGACAGTAATGTAAACTGTGGTCGGGCCAGCCTCCAATCAAAAAGTCAAGAAGTAAAGCCAGTTGCCACAAAGATTGTTCATACTACGCATTACGGTAACGTTCTGTCTGGTTTTGTTAGTAAATAAGGTGGGCTGGAAGGAAGGAGTGATACATGTCACATTCTTGCAACTTTGCACACTTAATGACGTAAAAATGTAGGCCCCCATAGATGAGTAGTGTTTTAAACATAGTTATTTTAGAATAAATACTTTGTATATTTAAGTAAACAGCATTAGACAAAGATTAGAGTCACATTTTAAATATAACGGGAACTTTTCACATCGCCGGTTAAGTTTCCTTTTTAAAGACTCAGAATCAGAATTTTCTGTACTGTTTCCCATTTTGACGGACCGGTTTGCGACAAGCTGGGCGTTTTGTCACTTGGGCACAGTGTTAAACATGCACGGACGCACCGTGTCGCCCCTGTATGGGTTTATGAGGCATAAAAAGCTCATAATGTATAGAAACATATCTCCAGCTACCAAAACTCAAATCTCACAGAACCTTTAAGGTACAGAAACCAGCAATGCACATCAGCGGTATCAAAAGAGTAAAATGCACATCACCGATAATCTTGACTCTGCCAATCTTCTCCATGAAGAGGGCGGAGATGATGTTCCCAGGCAACACGGCCAGACTGCCGAGGAAGCTGACCAGATATATGAGGACATCATTCTCTTCACCAGTGTCCAGGTGGCAGCCACGTTTGTCATGCTCAAAGGTGTTGTTTTCCATTTTACAGTCGATGAACTTCTCCTTCAGATCTAGGAAAGAGCATGACAGATAAGAGAAGTTCAGAGTGTCGTCTTTCTCTGTGTATCGGCAAAGCTACAGGAATTGAAAAAGAAAGAATACTTGGTGTGTCAGAAAAGATCCAGGACTGGTGTCACAAAAAATATATTTCAAATCCAAACTAAAGTTCTCCCTTTCGAAGTAATCACCCTGGAGTCTAAAAAAAAACTTTGTCATCCGTCTCTGCCACCCCTTCATGCACTCCAGAAAGGATTATTCTGGGATCCTCCGCAGCTCCGTCATCACGGCCATCTTGGTGTCGTCCATGTCTTAAGAACAGGTCCCCTTGAATTTAGGAAAGCGGACAAATTCACACAGAGCCAAGTTGGGTGAGGTTGGAGGTTGCTCCAGCATTACGATGTTCTTTCCAGATGCTCAGGGCGTTGTAAGCAGGAAGGTTGTCATGGTGAAGCAGCATCCACGAGTTGAACAAATCAAACGCTGCAGGAGTTCTTTGTCGATGTGATGGTTGATCATCTGGCCCACAATGATGAGAAAAGCTTGTAATCTGTAGTTTGGGTTTGAAATAATCTTTTGTGATATCAGTCCTGGACCTTTGTTAAAACACCTCGTATATGGGGCTGTAAAGAGGGTGGCTAGCCCAACGTGAGTTCTTCTTTCTACAACCTTAAACCATACCACTGAGTAAACATACCAGCCTGACCAGCCTCACCGACATGAGCTGCTTCGCCTGAACCTACCTGTATTGTTGAAGACAGTGTTGCGTATGGTGCAGTTCTCGAACACTGTGTCAGTGGACTTGATGTCCTCAAAAAGACAGTCTTCAAACAATGAGTCCTCAAACTGCACAGACTTCAGTTCTATTTTGATGAACCTATGGGCATGGTATGGGACACACAAACAAACCAATAGACAAAGAAAGTATGGACTCGGACTTCTATTGCTGGGGCATTGCAGAATGAGCAGAATGGTCTCAATAATACATTGCAGTCAATCACAACTGGATAGTAATGCTATGTAAACAAGCTTTGCCACATGCATTGATATGAACACCATACAGTGCATACATGTATGCATACATGATGATCACCATGGCAGTATCATACTTTAAGTGAAAAACTTGTTAATGTATTAAAGTGAAGTCCCATTCTGTCAGTTTTAATTCTGCAATAGCATAGAAGTCAAGTAATATACAGCACAAGTAGTCACATACTGTGCTGTATACTGAAAACCTTGTTTTATGTTATTAAATATGGTAATGTAATAATGATTTTTAAAGCCTTAAAAGCAGCAACGAAACTCCCATTTTTCAATTAAGAAATGTTTTTGCTACGACGAGACATGAGACATGATTCCCATCCCTGATGAGCTACAGGGCATTGCATTCTATATTATTGTCTGACACGGCACATACAGTCTTGGGAGGGAGTATAAAGGAGGGGATCTCCATTCCAGTCTGCCGTGGCCACAAATGTGCTTCAAAGCTGCCCGGTGTCCAAGTTTGATCCATAGAAAGCTTTGAAAGAATGTGAAAAACATGGGGGGGAGGGCCCATCCAAATGTGACGGGCCAGGAGGGAACGTATTGGGATCTGTCGTAGACCGTGGACCAAACCATAGTGCGCATTTGAGCTCCCGGGACTCAGCAGCCCCTTCCCCCCACGGCCCATGATAGACAATAAAAAAACTTAGCAATTGTTTCACATATAGCACAGCATGCACTTTGTGATAATAACAAATGAAATGGTTTATATGCTGCATTAACCCTTGTGTAACTGGCACAAGGTGCTCATGATGCTTCTCAAAGTGGAAGGCAGAGAGTCCTGACCACATTCACAATACAAAAGCTTCACGCATCCCATCACGTTTATTTACAGTACTTTCAGTGAGCAATACTAGAGAAGGTAGAGTAATTTCAACATTTAACATTGGGATATCAATTCAGTACCCTCATAATTGTATTTAACTGACAATTAATACAAATGTCAATTAAACAACTTTAGAGAGTGGCAAAGCGGCACCTACTTGTCATGGATGTATTCCCCTTCTTTATGGACTTGATTCTCTAAAGAAAAGTTGAAATAGAAGTTCTCCACTTTCTCTTTATGGAATACCTGAAGACAGTAACAACTTCAGCCAAATACAAATATTCATGAACTGGTCTAATTGAATCAACTTTATACAATGTGACTGTCTGTGTCAAGTACAGTATTACAAGTTGATAAATCATAGAGACAAAATTAACATTTCACGGATGGAATGGGCGATTCATACGTGTTGTACCCGAATGTTATGTAATATAGTATATATGCCACCCTACAGAAAATGTTTGACATTAAAAACGTTGCACAGTATTTATATTATTACATGTGGCGGTTTAGATTATTGAATGCAGAGCGGTGCTAACATTACCCTGACTCTTGACTCATACTCTTCATATTGAAGGTGCTTGATCATGTCTGGGAACCACACAGATAGGCCATAGTAGCTGTGACAAAAGCAGTGGGACAAAAAGTACGTGTGAGTTGCTTTGCTTACAGTATAATACGAAGACAGTTTAGTGATAAATGCAGTGAGCAACAGTGTGAGCAAACCTGAAAGCCATGCAGAACCAGATGATGGCCATGAAGAGAGTAGCAAACCTCAGCTCAGCAGAAAAGAGAGATGCTACGTTCTTTAGCACCTGGGACCAAAACACAAATAATTACAGAAAATCTAATTCAACTTTTAATTGGATCCATCCAGGATGAATAGATGAATGATACAAAGCCCTGAGCCAATACAGAATCAAATCGTTTGGCTTTAACAGGGCTCACCACTCAGTTCCACTGTCTTCTGAGATGTATAGTAACCCACTAAATATGTAAGATTGATTTAATGGGGCGTTGATCATTATCTGATAGACCCAATGACATTATTACAGAAGGTACGGAAAGTATTCAGACCCCCTTAAATTTTTCACTCTTATATTGCAATATATTGTTATATTGCAGCCATTTGCTAAAATAATTTAAGTTCATTTTTTCCCCTCATTAATGTACACAAAGCATCCCATATTGACAGAAAAAAAACAGAATTGTTGAAATTTATTAAAAAAGAAAAGCTGAAATATCACACAGCCATAAGTATTCAGACCCTTTGCTCAGTATTTAGTAGACGCACCCTTTTGAGCTAATACAGCCATGAGTCTTTGGGGGAATGATACAACAAGTTTTTCACATCTGGATTTGGAGATCTTCTGCCATTCCTCCTTGCAGATCCTCTCCAGTTCTGTTATGTTGGATGGTGAACGTTGCTGGTCAGCCATTTTCAGGTCTCTCCAGAGATGCTCATTTGGGTTTAAGTCAGGGCTCTGGCTGGGCCATTCAAAAACAGTCATGTAGTTGTTCTGAAGCCACTCCTTCGTTATTTCAGCTGTGTGCTTAAGGTCATTCTCTTGTTGCAAGGTGAACCTTTGGCCCAGTCTGAGGCCCTGAGCACTCTGGAGAAGGTTTTTGTCCAGGATATCCATGTACTCATCTTTCCTTCGCTTGCAATCAGTCGTTCTGTCCCTGCAGCTGAAAAACACCCCCAGTGCTTTACTGTTGGGACTGTATTGGACAGGTGATGAGCAGTGCCTGGTTTTCTCCACACATACCGCTTAGAGATGAAGGCCAAAAGGTTCTATCTTGGTCTCATCAGACAAGAGAATCTTATTTCTCAGCATCTTGGAGTCCTTCAGGTGTTTTTTAGTAAACTCCATGCGGGTTTTCATGTCTCTTGCACTGAGGAGAGGCTTCCGTTGGGCCATAAAGCCCCAACTGGCGGAGGGCTGCAGTGATGGTAGACTTTCTACAACTTTCTCCCATCTCCCGACTGCAAGATCATTGTGGCTGAGCTCCAGACATTGGAGCTCAGCCACAATGATCTTTGGGTTCTTCTTTACATCTCTCACCAAGGCTCTTCTCCCCCGATTACTCACTTAGGCCAGGCGACCAACTCTTGGAAGGGTCTAGTCGTCCCAAACGTCTTCCATTTAAGGATTTTGGAGGCCACTGTGCTCTTAGGAACCTTAAGTGCAGCAGAAATTGTTTTGTAACCTTGGCCAGATCTGTGCCTTGCCACAATTCTGTCTCTGAGCTCTTCAGGCAGTTCCTTTGACCTCATGATTCTCATTTGGCCAGACACGCACTGTGAGCTGTAAGGTCTAATATAGACAGGTGTGTGGCTTTCCTAATCAAGTCCAATCAGTATAATCAAACACAGCCGGACTCCAATGAAGGTGTTTTATGTTATTAAATATGGTAATGTACTAATGATTTTTACTAATGAGAACCATTTTAAGGATGATCAGAAGAAATGGACAGCACCCGAGTTAAATAGATGAGTGTCACAGCAAAGGGTCTGAATACTTATGGCTGTGTGATATTTCAGTTATTCTTTTTTAATAAATGTGCAAACATTTCAACAATTCCGATTTTTTTCCCTGTCAATATGTGGTGCTGTGTGTACATTAATGAGGAAAAAATGAACTCAAATGATTTTAGCAAATGGCTGCAATATAACAAAGAGTAAAAAAGTTAAGGGGGTCTGCACACTTTCCGTTCCCACTGTATATTTTGATGGGGCACTTAAGACTACACTACACCAAAATTACACACTTCTCTTTTATTGTTAGATTTTCCATCTCCTTTATATTCTGACAGCAATGTATAAAACTGCAAAAACTCAAGTCTCCAAACTCAAAGACTCAAATCTTACCTTGTGAATGTATTCTATTTCTACTGAAAACATCTTACCGTACTTATTTTCAGACAGTTTTTTTCCCTACATTTCCAGCAAGACAAAACCACTTTTCTTAATATTTTCTTTGTTTTTGACTTATATTAGGCACAAAATGTCTTGTATTAAGTGAACTACCACTGGAACTACTGTGGACTGTCTTGATAAGATCCTCGAAATAAGATCTTGTATCTTAAAACAAGTCTTTCTGTCTTGCTGAAAATTTAGGAAAAAAAAGTCAATACGGTCTTAAAATAAGTACAGTAAGATGTTTTCACTAGAAATAAGATAAATCTACTGGGTAAGATTTTTATTTTTTTGCAGTGCATAAGTAGTTAGTCTAATTCATTCCAACAACTTCACAACAGGGACACACACAAACAGACATGTTGTGCTTGGTAAGCTCAACATTACTCCATTCCAGAGCAGCAATAGAAGTGTTGTGGGACATGAGATACATTTGCCATTTGTGAGTACTTTGCATTACACATTAAAATACAGCATATACCAAGGAACAGCACTCAGTTTACAGCACTCACCAGTTTACAGAGTGTAAGTGAGCGGACAAGCCAGCGTTGCACAGCTGTTCCTGTAGCACTTTGAATCTCAATTATCTCATCCTCTGCTGTCTTCGGAGCCTTGATATGAGTCACCTAGAGAAAGTTAAAGGAGAACTGTTACACTGATCTGATGTTTGTCCAACTACCAATTAAATTCTTTAACATCTCCAACTGTGTAATTTTTTATTTCTGCTTTTTGAAGCAACTTTCAAACGGACGTTTAAAAGAGGAAACAAAACTTTCCAGCCAATGCAGATGAGTATGTCATTCATACTTTAACGTACAGTTTGCAATTTAAAAAAAAAAAAAAAAAGCAAACCAAATTTATTTATACAGCGCATTCCATACACAAGGTAATGTGCTTTACATGATTAAACGCATTTAAAAAAATAATTTAAAAAAACTGCCGATAAACATTTAAAACAAAGAAAGAAAAAAATAAAAGTACAATTAAAACATCGTACAGTGCAAGAAATATTATTTAAAAGTGGAAATGCTCTTTAAAAGCATTACAAAAAACAAATAGTTTTTAACCTGGACTTAAAAACATTCACACTTGGGGCTGACGTCACTTCTGTTGACAACTTATTCCATTTGTGTGCAGCATAATAGCTAAATGCTGCTTCACCATGTTTGCTTTGGACCACTATTTGACCTTAGTCTGTCGATCTCAGAGCCCTACTGGGTTTATATTCCATTAGCCTTTCTTTTCATGTATTGAGGACCATTTAGTGATTCATTGACCAGTAGCAGAACTTTAAAATATATTCTAAAGCTGACTGGGAGCCAGTTTAAAGACTTTAAAATTGGAGTAATATGCTCTGACCTCTTTGTTCTGGTCAGAACCCGAGCTGCAGCATTCTGAGTGAGCTGTAGCTGTTTAATGCTCTTTTGTGGGAGTCCAGTCAGAAGACCATTACAATAGTCAAGTCTACTTGAGATAAAAGTTTGGATGAGCTTCTCCTGGTTTGCTTGCGACATGCAAGCCTTCACTCTGGATATGTTCTTCAGATGGTAGAAGGCAGTTTTAGTAATTGATTTGATATGATTGTTGAAAGTCAGGTTGGAATCTATCAATACACCAAGGTTTCGGACTTGGTCTTTATTTTTAACGAGAGTCTTCTTCTTTTCCTTTCGGCTTGTCCCGTTAGGGGTCGCCACAGCGCGTCATCCTTTTCCATGTAAGCCTATCTCCTGCATCCTCCTCTCGAATACCAACTGCCATCATGTCTTCCCTCACGACATCCATCAACCTTCTCTTTGGTCTTCCTCGAGCTCTCTTGCCTGGCAGCTCCATCCTCATCATCCTTCTTCCAATATACTCACTATTTCTCCTCTGGACGTGTCCAAACCATTGAAGTCTGCGCTCTCTAACTTTGTTTCCAAAACATCGAACCTTGGCTGTCCCTCTGATGAGCTCATTTCTAATTTTATCCAACCTGGTCACTCCGAGAGCGAACCTCAACATCTTCATTTCCGCCACCTCCAGCTCTGCTTCCTGTTGTCTCTTCAGTGCCACTGTCTCTAATCCATACATCATGGCTGGCCTCACTACTGTTTTATAAACTTTGCCCTTCATCCTAGCAGAGACTCTTCTGTCACATAACACACCTGACACCTTCCTCCACCCGTTCCAACCTGCTTTGACCCGTTTCTTCACTTCCTGACCACACTCACCATTGCTCTGGACGGTTGACCCCAAGTATTTAAAGTCCTCCACCCTTGCTATCGCTTCTCCCTGTAGCCTCATTCTTCCCCCACCAGCCCTCTCATTCATGCACATATATTCTGTTTTACTTCGGCTAATCTTCATTCCTCTTCTTTCCAGTGCATGCCTCCATCTTTCTAACTGTTCCTCCAGCTGCTCCCTGCTTTCACTGCAGATCACAATGTCATCTGCAAACATCATGGTCCACGGGGATTCCAGTCTAACCTCATCTGTCAGCCTATCCATCACCACTGCAAAAAGGAAGGGGCTCAGGGCTGATCCCTGATGCAGTCCCACGTCCACCTTAAATTCTTCTGTCACACCTACAGCACACCTCACCGCTGTTCTGCTGCCCTCGTACATGTCCTGTATTATTCTAACATACTTCTCTGCCACTCCAGACGTCCGCATGCAGTGCCACAGTTCCTCTCTGGGTACTCTGTCATAGGCTTTCTCTAGATCTACAAAGACACAATGTAGCTCCTTCTCTGTACTTTTCCATCAACATCCTCAAGGCAAATAATGCATCTGTGGTACTCTTTCTAGGCATGAAACCATACTGTTGCTCGCAAATACTCACTTCTGTCCTGAGTCTAGCCTCCACTACTCTTTCCCATAACTTCATTGTGTGGCTCATGAACTTTATTCCTCTATAGTTGCCACAGCTCTGCACATCACCTTTGTTCTTAAAAATGGGCACCAGTACACTTTTCCTCCATTCCTCAGGCATCTTCTCACAGACTAGAATTCTATTGAACAAGCTGGTCAAAAACTTCACAGCCACCTCTCCTAGATGCTTCCATACCTCCACAGGAATGTCATCAGGACCAACTGCCTTTCCATTTTTCATCCTTTTTAATTTCTTTCTAACTTCCCCCTTACTAATCATTGCCACTTCCTGGTCCACCGCACTTACCTCTTCTACTCTCCCTTCTATATAATTTTCCTCATTCATCAACTCCTCGAAGTATTCTTTCCATCTAGCAAGCACACTGCTGGCACCAGTCAACGTATTTCCATCTCTATCCTTAATCACCCTAACCTGCTGCACATCCTTCCCATCTCTATCCCTCTGTCTGGCCAGCCTGTATAGATCCTTTTCTCCTTCTTTAGTGTCCAACCTGCCATACATGTCATCATATGCCTCTTGTTTTGCCTTTGCCACCTCTACCTTTGCCCTGTGTCGCATCTCAATGTATTCCTTTCGCCTCTCCTCGGTCCTCTCAGTGTCCCACTTCTTCTTAGCTAACCTTTTTCCTTGTATGATTTCCTGTACTGTGAGGTTCCACCACCAAGTCTCCTTCTCTCCTTTCCTGCCAGAAGATACACCAAGTACTCTCCTGCCTGCTTCTCTGATCACCTTGGCTGCAGTGGTCCAGTCTTCTGGAAGCTCCTGCCGTCCACCGAGAGCCTGTATCACCTCTTCCCGAAAAGCTGCACAACACTCGTCCTGTCTCAGCTTCCACCACATGGTTCTCTTCTCTGCCTTTGTCTTCCTAATTGTCCTCCCCACCACCAGAGTCATCTTACACACCACCATCCTATGCTGTCTAGCCACACTCTCCCCTACCACTACCTTACAGTTGGTAACCTCCTTCAGATTACATTGTCTGCACAAGATGTAATCCACCTGTGTGCTTCTACCTCCGCTCTTGTAGGTCACCCTATGTTCGTGCCTCTTCTGAAAAAAAGTGTTCACTACAGCCATTTCCATCCTCGTTGCAAAGTCTACCACCATCTGTCCCTCCAAGTTCCTTTCCTGGATGCCGTACTTACCCATCACTTCTTCATCACCCCTATTACCTTCACCAACATGTCCATTACAATCTGCACCAATTACGACTCTCTCTCTGTCTGGGATGCTCAGAACTACATCATCTAGCTCCTTCCAGAATTTCTCTTTCACCTCTAGGTCACACCCTACCTGTGGGGCATAGCCACTAATCACATTACACATAACACCCTCAATTTCAAATTTCAGCCTCATCACTCGATCTGATACTCTTTTCACCTCCAAGACATTCTTAGCCAACTCTTCTTTCAAAATAACCCCGACTCCATTTCTCTTCCCATCTACACCATGGTAAAATAATTTAAACCCTGCCCCTAAACTTCTAGCCTTACTGCCTTTCCACCTGGTCTCCTGGACACACAATATATCAACCTTTCTCCTAATCATCATGTCAACCAACTCCCAAGATTTTCCTGTCATAGTCCCAACATTCAAAGTGCCCACATTCAGTTCTAGGCTCTGTGTTTTCCTCTTCTCTTTCTGCCGAAGAACCCGCTTTCCACCTCCTCTTCTTCTTTGACTTCGACCCACAGTAGCTGAATTTCCAACGGCGCCCCGCAGGTTGACGGCGCCGGTGGCGGACGTTGTTAACCCGGGCCACGACCGATCCGGTATGGAATTCTTTGGATGAACGCTCATATTTGTTTGGCAAGGTTTTAAGCCGGATGCCCTTCCTGACGCAACCCTCTGCATTTATCCGGGCTTGGGACCGGCCTACAGTTTGCACTGACTTGTGCCACCCATAGGGCTGCATTTATTTTTAACGAGAGTGACTCCAGGTATTTACTAACAGCAATCCTCTTTTCTTCATTGCCAAAAACAAATATCTCAGGGTTGTTATTTTTTTGTTTAATTGAAGAAAATTGTGGCTCCTCCAGTTATTTGTTTTGGACAGTGAAACAACACGTCAATTGAACTGTAGTCATCTGGAGACACTGCTAGATATAACTGTGTGTCATCTGCAGAGCTATGATAGTCAAAATTAAAGTTCTCAAGAATTTGACCCAAGGGTAGCATATTCAGGCTGAACAGGAGGGGTCCAAGAACTGACCCTTGAGGGACCCCATAGGTCATTGCCATTTGATGAGATTGAACACTTCATATGGTTACAACATAACTCTTTTCCTCCAGGTAGGACCTGAAACATTTAAGGACTGTTCTATTTAGTCCTACCCACATTTCCAACCTGTTCAGCAGTATATTATGATCTTCCGTATTAAATGCTGCACTGAGATCCAACAAGACCAGAATTGACACCTTTCCCAAGTCAGTATTCAACCTTATATCATTTAGCACTTTGATAAGTGTCACGATTGGTTTTCGAAGGCGAGGTAGGCAAGGCAAAAATGTGGAGGAGACAAGTGCAGGAGTATCAAAAAAATTATATTTAATCTCCAAAAAAGGGCAAATAAGGAACATGGATACAGCAAAGTAACAAAGAAACACTTGAATGAACCTAAAACTGGAAACAAAACATGACTGGTAACTAAGACGTGGCACAGACAGAGACAATGACATACTACAATGACGCACGACAATGACAATGAACCGACAAGAACTGAACGAAACCAGGGAACTAAATACAAACAGATTGACGATACAATGAGGAACACCTGGACAACACACGAATGGCCAGAGGGAGCTGATTGGTCGACACAAGGTAGGTTGACGAGAACAGGTGGACACCACTAAATGAGCACACGACTTGAACATGGAACACAGGAACACATCCATCCATCCATTTTCTGAGCCGCTTCTCCTCACTAGGGTCGCGGGTGTGCTGGAGCCTATCCCAGCTGTCATCGGGCAGGAGGCGGGGTATACCCTGAACTGGTTGCCAGCCAATCGCAGGGCACATAGAAGCAAACAACCATTTGCACTCACAGTCATGCCTACGGGCAATTTAGAGTCTCCAATTAATGCATGTTTTTGGGATGCGGGAGGAAACCGGAGTGCCCGGAGAAAACCAACTCAGGCACGGGGAGAACATGCAAACTCCACACAGGCGGGGCCGGGGATTGAACCCAGGTCCTCAGAACTGTGAGGCCGACGCTCTAACCAGTCGGCCACCGTGCCGCCACACAGGAACACATGAAACAAAAATAACCACAACCCAAACCAAAACACAGACCATGACAATAAGAGCAGATCCTGTACTGTGATGAGGTCGACAACCTGATTGAAATGTGTCAAAGAGTACATTTAAGGTCAAGAAATTGCTGAGTTGATTAAAAATAACTTTATGAACAATCTTGGCTATGAAAGGGAGATTTGAGATGGGCCTATAGCTTGCTAACATGAAAGTGTCCAGCGTTCTATTTTTTAGAAGAGGCTTAATGGAAGCTCCTTTAAAAAGCTGACTGAAGTGAGCAATTGATTATTTGCGGCAAATCAGCTAGCACAAACTTCACAATAGCTTTGAAAAAGTCAGATGGTATTGAGTCAAGACAGCTCATTGATAGTTTCACCTGGTGAACCGTTTCTCTACAGTTTTTCCTGGGTGGCTTCAGATGTAGTATAATTTTATAATTTTGCTGATTTGTGCTGAAATTTAACCTGATGGATTGTATTTTTTTCACTCAAATAACATGCAAATTCATTGCATTTATCTGCTGTTAGGAGTTCTGGAGCTATCTGATTCGGGGGGGTTGTGAACTTGTCAACCACAGCAAACAGAGTACGATTATTGTTGATGTTCTTACTGACGATTTCAGAAAAGTGTTGCTGTCTACTCCTGATTAACTCTTGATTAAAATTACAAAGCCTTTGTCTGTAAAAACAACTTTAATGTTAAAACTGTCTGTATGACCTGATAGCAGAATATTACTCAAATGATCGCTTGGAAAATCTTCCATCCCTTGTGCTATTGTATGCCTCTAATTTAATTTAAATTAATAATTTACAACTGGGTACAGCGGGAGAAAAAGAGTCAATCAGAGACTGTAGAGACAGGAGGCGTGAACCAATAGTCTGTCAATCATTTGCACATCCTCACTGCTCACACGGAAGCACACGGGGACACACCAGAGCTTCTCGCAAAGGAGACTATTATAGTTTCTTGGCCAGATAATTTCATTCCAAAATTTAAAAAGAAGGAATTGGACAGCTCTCTCTGTCCAGACAAATCAATCTATAATGGTAGTGTGACTCGTGTCCAAAACGGATGGCTGCATGACTGAGCTTGGAAAATCATTGTGTATGTCACGTCAACATTCTCACCAAGTCATCAGGTAAGTTGATCAACTCTTCTATGTATTTAAACGATCGTACATTCCAAAAAAATACAACATCAAACCGGTAACACTTCATGTAATGTTGCGTGCTTGTAGCTGACCGAGGTACATTCTGAAGTGACCAGGTGAGCACGACAAACTAGTCTCTTCTTGGATATTTTTTTGGTCCAAGTTCAGTGAGCTGGGGGCATTAGTTTGGGTAGAGACGAGAGGGGATGGGGGCTTGGGCAGGGGATGGGGGAAGGCACAGAAGCGAGGCTACATCAAAATCTTACTAACAACATACAAACAAACAAACAACAATTCGCACTCACATTCACACCTACGGGCAATTTAGAGTTGTGCCATTAACCTACCACACATGTTTTTGGGATGTGGGAGGAAACCGGAGGGCCCGGAGAAAACCCACGCAGGCACGGGGAGAACATGCAAACTCCACACAGGCGGGGCCGGGGATTGAACCCCGGTCCTCAGAACTGTGAGGCAGCCTCTCTAACCAGTCGTCCACCGTGCCACCTTTAGTGCCTTCCCGAGAATATTAATGCCTGATGCAATTTTTCCACCAAAGTATTCAGTTTCATGATTAAAATTATCCTACAGCTTCAACCTGACTGAATGCAATCATATTTGTGAACCATATAATCAAATATGGTTTATATGCCTTTGTTCTAAGTCTTAAGAGTTTGTGCATCCTACACATTGAACTTACATTTTCATAAACTGGAACACTTTGCCTTTTCTTTTGTTCCAAAGAAGGAAGTCTGTGGTTGAACTCAAAGCCAATGACACACCTACATTTAACTGAGGGAAGAACATGTCATTTGAAACTCTTCAACACTTCCACAATTTTTGCTTGTTAATGACCACATTTATGCTGTATAATTCTGTGTAACCATTATTGGGGTTGGAGCGTTATCTATTTTCTCTAAGGTGGTAAAAAATGGTAAAATTGTAGAGGGTATGAAAGTACATGCTTTCTTAGTTTTGCATCAGCAGAGCGTTACTATTAATACAAGATAGAACAATGATTTGAAGAATTTGAACTTTTCAGTGACAGAACTTTAACATTGATTTTGACTGTGTGAGTAGGCTGTATTGTTATATTTTGCATATTCATTAATTTTATTTATTTCACCTTTATTTATGCAAATAAGGCAATTGAGAACAGATTCTCTGTTGCAATGCCGACATGGCTGCAGATAGAAGAGTAAAACGGCAACAATATTATCATACATTACATATTATGCATATGGATGCCTCTTTTTGATAGTTAAGGTATTTACTCACGGTGAAGACTTTTTCTGGCTGTCCTTTGGCTCTCCAGTTGGTGTCGTGGACCTGCTTCAGAATCATCCATGCTTCATCGTGCTTGGCATTCTGCTCCAAACAGAACTGCAATTTTATTACTAATTTTGCACATTACGTCCACAGTTCGATTCTTACTCTTTGTAGATCAATACAAGGAAAAGATGTCTGTACATATTTAATGCTCTTGTATATTGTTGCATAATGAAAGCTGTTAGTTGATTTTAGAGGCTCTGCAGATGATTGTATTGAAAAAAAAATAACACCTATATAACCACGTGAAAACTTTTGCAGTTTGGAGTCCAAACATGGTGGCAGTTTCACCTCAAGTAAGAAGCGAGGACTCTCAGGCATAAAAGTTAGTCCAACCAGAGAGGCAATGGCAGGAAGAGCTGCAACCAGAACAAATAACCTCCAACTGTGGAACTGGAACTCTGTGCCCATACTGAACCCCCAACCTACACAAAATACAAACAGATTATTAAACTTGAGATTGTATACAAAGTTGTATTTGTAGATACAATACAATAGAAATATTAGAATCTTACCATATCTGGGAATGATTCCCCAGGCAGTGAAAGATGCATATATCCCACCAATCATCCAGAACATACACAACCAGGACAGATGCTCTCCTCGCTTGTCCATCTGGAGGAACTCAGAGAAGTACGAGTAGACAATCGGCACTGTGCCGCCGATACTGAAAAATAGATAAGACTCTTTTAATTACAGCTGTTTGAACTGATTTCCCCCAAACAGAAACAAGTAAGAACATTCCATGACGTTCACACAATCTGTGATTAAAAATAATAATGGAAATGCAAGTCCTGAAAATGACTTGTTCCTGGCGGTCACCAAACAACAATAAATCCCACTTGGACTACTAGAATACAGTTTTGCATTTTCTGTAAAATTTGAATGTCTGTTTTAATGCTAATATTGTCCATGTGTTATTTGTAGATAAATAATCAAATGAATGGAATGAATGAATTAATAAATAAATAAAGTTAGTACTGTTACCTTTTGCTATCTTGCTTATATATTATTATTTACAGTAAATATCATTAGGGGGCAGGGTCACTGATGGTGTAGTGGTACACTCGCCAGACTTGGTGCAGGCACCGTGGGTTCAGTTCCCACTCAGTGACCTTGTGAATGTGAGTGCCAATGGTTGTCCATGTCTATATGTGCCCTGCGACTGACTGGCGACCAGTTCAAGGTGTAGTCCGCCTTTCGCCCAAAGTCAGGTGGGATAGGCTCCAGAGCCCCACAACCCTAACCAGGATAAGCGGTGTTGAAAATGGATGGATGGATTGTGGGCAGCAGGGTGACCTAGTGGTTAGCACATGGCCTCACATTCTGGGTTTCAGTCTTGCCTCAGGCCTTTATGTGTGGAGTTTGAATATTCTCCATGTGCTTGCGTGGCTTTTCTCCAGGTTTTCCAGATCCTCCTGTCATATACTGCCCTGCAGTTACATTATTGGAGCCAGGAGGGCGCTTTGTAACCTCTCTCTCCCCCTTCCCCTCGCTGTTTTCATCACCTATCTTCAATCAGCCTCATCACCACCGGCGTATATAAGCCTGCCTATTCCTGGAAGTCCTTGCCAAAGTATTGCAGCCTCTCCCAGTGGTACCACAGCCCACCTTATGTCAAGTAAGCTATACTGTTCCTCGCTTCCCTTGTTAACTCTTGTGTCTCCTCATTCCCAGTGCTCCCCTGTGTTGCTGACCCACGTCATTCCTGCTACCAAGCCAGCCGCCTGTTCTGTCCACTGCCTGCCACCTGTCCACGCCGCCGCCTGCCAACACATCCAGGACCACCTCCATAACCTTTCCTCAATAAACTGTTCATCATTTTACATCTGCCTCCGCATGCTCTTGGGTCCAGCTACTCCCCACACGTGACACTTCCCCCCAAAAGATTAATTTGGGGTTAGGTTAATTGAAAACTCGAAATGCCTGTCGGTATGAAGGTGAATAGTTGTTTGAGTAAATGAGCCCTACGATCCACTGGTGACCAGTTCAGGGGTACCCTGATTTTCACCTGAAGTCAGCTGCGATAGTGAGGATACAGGTAAGTGGTATGGGAAATAGATGGATGCAGTAGTAGTATTACTACTAGTAGTATATACAGTAGTTTCAAAGGAAGTAAAAAAAAAAAAAAAAAAAAAAAAAAAAAAAAAAGCCAGTCTCCAACACTTACCGGGACGCAAAAACCGCAACACTAATTTACGTAATACAAAGAAATCCTGTATCAGAGCCACTATCCTAAATGTACTTCAAAACTAGACATTTTTGCGACCAAATAGAGTTCCATGGTTATTACACACATACAGTGAGGCAGGACATGGCTGACAAGCTACACCTACAAGACATTTATTGATGTGATGCAAGTTTGTGGATGGGATCATTTGTGTAGTGCCGTGATCTGATTTCTGAGTGTGTGAATCCCAGTGGACTTTTGTTTTTCTGAGCTTAAGCACTGTACTCGGTTCCTGCAATGAAACACCAGACTGCCATACAGTTGGCTGTAAATAAATAATATGAGCTTGACAGCATGTGGAAGGAATAATATTTCATCTATCATGATTAAAAATCTCAATTGTAGCAATAGCTCTTGGATCTCATTAGATTGTGTATCTATTGTGTTTATCCATCACAAGTACCGTACTTTACTGTATACATCACCTCTGCCGAGTGCATGGAGTACTGTTTTTTTTTATTTTAGATTATTTTTCTGTAGAACAGAACTCAAACTACTTGCTGAAAAAACATCTGCAGTATTCAAATGCAAATTATTTTGTGCTCATTTTGTAATGCCGTTAAGATGCCACCTCAACGACCTGCTTCTTTTAAGGTGCCAGGTCAGCAATGGAGTAGCTAGCATTGGCCATATTTCTGATAGCAAGCCGGCTTGACAGAGAACAGCAGAATGACCTGGTAACCCAAACACATGGACGGAAAGGATTAACGTCCTTAGAACGGCAAAAATATAGCATTACACGGCACAATGCATTCTGGGAACCGCACGGCTTCTACGTGGCTTCTACAATTTGTTTGATTTTAGTTTGTTTTTCAAATGGAATTCTAAATGTGAAGATTATGGTGATCTTGTAACATTAAAATAAATTTGTATTTATTTTTTTGGGTCGCTCAAAATATGTGTCACAGCCGCCTTTGTGTGACAGATGGTTTCTGGAGAAAACAGAACATTTAATTGTTTGTGCTATATGAACTATATTCCTCATAGGCTCACAGATGACAGCTTATCATCGTGTGAAGATGACAGTGACCTTTTGGTGCCCGGATGTGCCGAGTGCCGACGCTGTACGCTGAAGTTCAGTAACAAAAATCGCATTAACCAGATTAAATAAATATTTGAACTGGCTATTATTTTAAAAATCTATATTTTACATTGTTAAGTGAAATAGTCCTTTTGAATTCAACTTGACAGCTGACTCCACACACGATAAAATAATGACAGAGCACAAAACCAGACTGCATTTTTGGTTCGCTGCAGGTCGATAATTTAAGTTTGATTTTAATTTCATTAATAAGAGAGGACTCAAATAAATCAGTGACTATTTATCTCCTATCTAAGTAAGCAACCAACCAAGTGGCTTTTTTAAGAGTTCAAAATGTTTTTGTTTCATGCAGAAATAAATCTTCGCATTCCCTGTAGCAGTTTATTGATGTAAATAAATGCATCACAATGAGCAATTACAGGTTGTTATGCATACACACACGTAAAAAACAACAACAATATATGCAGGATTATCCTCACTTTAAATGTAAAAAGGGGGTCTTGTCGGTCCCGATGTTTTGTTTTTGCAAAACAAATGTTACCAAAGGGGGGGGAATTTTTTTTTATAGATGTGTGTGTTTATGTGTGTGAGTTACCCGATGCCTGACAGCAGCCTGAAGAAGAGGAAAAAACCATAGCTTTGGGCGAAGGAGGACAGGAAGACAAAGACGCAGTCTATAGCTAATGCCACAACCAAACAGCGTCGACGGCCAACTTTGTCTGCGAGACCACCCCATATGAACGCTCCCACCATCATACCCAGGAAGACAATTAGACCTGCAGAGAGAAACAGAAGTATTATAAACAGGAGGAAGTGGGAGATTTTCCTTACCTCCGTCGCCTAGTATTTACTCAAGCGGGGTTCACTTGGTTTTCTTTTATTTGTGAGGAGCATGGTTCTAGTCCTGAGCAATATGAAAAGCGCCTTGATATCTGTATCTGTAGGCACTATATGAATAAAATTTAATTGACTTAGCTTACATTAGCCAAGTCATTAGTCCTTGGCAGTGACTGCCTTAACCTCTTGAGCATGGCGTTCACTAGGGCTTTACAGGTTCCCACTTGTAATCCACCATTCCATGATGACATCACAGAGCTGGTGGATGTTAGAGACCTTCTATTTGAGGATGGCCCACAGATACAAAACTACTTTACATTGTAGCAAAATGTCATTTCTTCAGTATTGCCCTATCAAAAGATATGGATGATAACATATTTACAAAAATGTGCGGGCTGTACTCACTTTTGTGAGATACTGTGACTATTTTACACAGTATATATTAGTCATTTTCATATTGTTTGATCAATAATGGTAAAGACATTTGTAAAAAAAAAAAAAAAAAAAAAAAAAAAACACAACATAATAATAAATCTAATTTAGCTATTTTTTTTATGCCATCTTGGTTTTATATGGGTAGATATATTATATTATAATTATATATATATATATATATATATATATATATATATATATATATATATATCCAAAAACTTAATTGACATCTTCAGAAAACACGTTGCAAAATCATCAAACTTCCTTTTGGACACCTAATGGTCCTAATGGTAAAAACGTTTTTGCAGTAAAAGCTTGAAAAATATTGTTACAATATTTTTTTCTTATAAACAATTGTGATAGATGACAACTGCCAATAATTAAAATACAAATGTCCGTTTTCAAAAGGAAATTCAGTGGGCCATGTCTTTAATATTTTTCTTCAAATTATATGAAAATGACTCATATATTGTACACTGTAAGTATTTTTCAATTGTGGGACCACTACAATTCCTGCACTGACCCGAGCATAGGATTGGACCAGGGACTTTTTGTTGTATATGTTGCCTTAGTGAAAAATCACGTCTAATTCTATAATCTGATATACATAAAAAAAATAATAATAATACAAAATATAGATGATTATGAAACTTATCGAATGTTACACAGATCCAGTTTCTATCCCACTGGTCCTCATTAGGGTGGCCAGCTATCTTTGGATAATAGGCAATCTACACACTGAACTGGTCGCACCTATGGACAATTTAGAGTCTTCGATGAACCTAACATGCATGTTTTGGGGATGTGGGAGGAAAACCCACGGAAGAATGTGGAGACCATGCAAACGCCATACAGAGGTGTTCCCACGGAGATTCAAACTCAGATCTCCTGACTGTGAGGCAGACGCACAATTCCACCGTGTTCCCTTGAAAAATAATCATCCATCCATCCATTTTCTATACTGTTTATCCTCATGAGGGTCGCGGGCTGCTGGAGCCTTTCCCAGCTATCTTTGGGGTGAATTTTAAATCGATGCTTGTATAATACGATGTGATCTCAAGGTTGATATCTTGGTGAAGGAGGGAGCTTGTCTGTGGTGGGTGGAATTTCAGCATTTCCTCAAATGACTCAAAGAGTTGTGTGCAAATAATACATGATCTATTTGTTGGAAAGAAACTCTGGAACACAACACCAGTGTGCAGATGGCCGTACAACAGGGGGGGGAAATGAGGGTGTGACTCTTACATTATGACTCATTTTTTATACTGCAAACATGTTATTTAGTTCAGTGAATATATGAAAACACATCATAACATTTCATATGAATCATAGCATTAGTGTCTTGACTCCATTTTAAAATATCTAAGCTCCATCTGAAATAGTTCATGGTGGCTGCACTGCAGCAGTCTTTACTCCACCCATATTTCTTCATGTCACTTCTCCGTTTTCCCTTCTCCCATCTACTGCCCTGCTTATTTGTTCACACACTCGAGTTGTCATTATCCCCCTATCTGCATTGGACTGCTATTTGTTTTTGCTGTTTCTGCTGCTGTTCATTGTTATTTCTCGCTCCTCTACCAATGGGATTTGTTTGGTTGCTTAGCCTTTTTGCCCACTAAATATTTGTTCCCACAGTTCTACAAACATCAGATGTACAAGTAAACACTTTCACTTCTAACCATACCTTACGTAACTTCCATCCATCCATTTTCTGAGCCGCTTATCCTCACAAGGGTTGTGGGAATGCTGGAGCCTATCCCAGCAATCATCGGGCAGGAGGCGGGGTACACCCTGAACTGGTTGCCAGCCAATCGCAGGGCACACATAAACAAACAACCGAACACACTCACATTCACACTACGGGCAATTTAGAGTTGTCCTCAGAACTGTGAGGCAGACACTCTAACCAGTCGGCCACCGTGCCGCCACCTTACGTAACCTGTAGAATACAAATAAGCAACTTGAGTATGCCTTTAATATGCAGAGGCAGAGCAATAAAGACGCAGCATGCAATCTCCAGCCAGCAAGCTGATTCATTTCTCCTCCTCAGTGCCCTATTGGCTAACCTGACTCAAGAGTATTGAGTATTTACTGCATAAAGAATACTCTACATTATTGACACTCATTCATAAGTGCTGTACGTATGTGTCCCAAAACTGAGTCACAAGATGTGATTGTTATTTTTGTATGATAAAACTTGAAAAAGCAGTTTGGCAGCATGAATGACTATACGGACAGTGTCACATCCTATGTCAGTTTCTGTGAAGCTTTTTGTGTACAAACAAAGACATTTCGTATGTTCAATAACAACAAAGCATGGTTCACTGCCAAACTTAAGCAACTTCGCCAGGCTAAAGAGGACGTCTATCGAAGTGAGGGCAGAGCCCTGAACAATTGCGCTTGAAATCAGCTGAAAAAGAAATTGGCATCACAAAGAGAAATTACGCAGAAAAGATGGAAAAACATTTTACTGCAAACAACTCTAAGTCACTCTGGTGAGGATTACAATCGTTAACCTGCTACAAGCGACCATCGCTCCAAGCAAAGAAGTAGGACTAGCTGATGACTTGAACACCTTCTACTGCAGATTTGAAAAGGACACTTTCACACCCCTCACCCACTCAGCCCTACCACCACCACACCTCTGACTTCCGCGTTGACCATTCATGAACAGGATGAGAGACGCATATTCAAACTACGAAGATCAAGATCACAAAGCGGCAGGCCCTGACCTTGTGTCCCCATCCTGCTTCAAAGTCTACTTCAATAAAGTACAACCGAACTCAGTTTTGCTCCCGCTGCCTTTTTAAAAACATTGTTTTAGCGTGCATGCATGCTACCATATGTTTTAAGATAGCGTACGTTTTACCATGCCTGCGCCCAATACTACGGTGCGCCTTATGTATGTGTTAAACACGGAAATAGACTCCGTAACTGAGACTGTACCTTTTAATACGGTCCGCCTTATGGTCGTGAAAATACGGTACTCGTACACTCACTGTAGTATACTCACCACTCTCCACTATTTGCATACCTGTTGTTGCCCAATACTGGCCACTCATGTGTTTGATAAGCATCTGCAGCATTTGCACGATTGACATTGTCCCAGATTATCGCACTACTAGTCACTTTAAACTGCATGCATTTCTTGAAGTCTCTGCGCCCTTTGCACAATGGTCATTGCACCAGACTATTGTTCTATGAGTCATTTCAAACTGCTCTAATTGCTAGAGGACTCGGCATCGTTTTGCACAAAAAAATAAAATAAAATAAAATAAATTGTACTGGCATTACCAGATTACTGGTAATCTTTTATTGCTCAGTGACTGTGTTTTTATGTCTCCAAAGTATTCTCTGTCAATTGACTGTCTGTTGTCGTACTAGAGTGGGTCCAACTACCGGAGACAAATTCCTTGTGTTTTTGACATACTTGGCAAATAAAAATTATTCTGATTCTGCATGTGTGACAACATCGTGGCTGCGTAGCAAAAGATTCTGAGTACTAGACTAGACTGCCAGTAGTCCAGATCTGAAAATGTGAAAATTAAATTGAAAATGTGTGGCGCATTGTGAAGCGCAAAATACCTTGGCCTGTTGAGCAGCTGAAGTCGTAAATGAAGTAAGAACAATTCCACCTTCAAATCTTCAACAATTAGTGTCCTCAGTTCCCAAACACTTATTGAGTGTCGTTAATAGGACAAGTGATGTAACACAGTGGTAAACATGCCCCTGTCCCAGCTTTTTTGGAACGTGTTGCATACATCAAATTCAAAATGAGTCATTATTTGCAAAAAAATTAAAGTTTATCAGTTTGAACATTAAATATTTTGTCTTTGTAATTTATTAAATTGAATATAGATTAAAAAGGATTTGCAAACCATTGTATTCTGTTTTTATTTACTATTATCAATTTCATTTTACACAACATCACAACTGTATTGGAATTGGGGTTTGTACATATCATATGTTAACATAGCAAAAACGTAAGGACATTTGTGTTTGACAGATTATTTCTTTGTTGTAACAATGCTTCTTCGTATGGGGTTCTCCCACTGAAAATAACAGCAACTTTTTGTCACATTTGGCCTGAAACAGACCCTGAATTTTGAAGTCCCTTTTTTCCATATTTTCATCAATATTTGTCAATTTAGAAATGTAATCCAAATATTAAATATTAAATTAAATGTTATACTTAAATGTTTAATTGAAATGTTAAATATATTTCTGAATATGAATATACCGGGTGATTCAAAAAGAATGCGCCAAAATCAGCACGCAATATTTCAAAAACGAAAAACGGCAGTTTGGACACACATGTTGTACATACCTTAAAGTTTTTATTTCAGGTTTTACAAGTGCTCAATGTGCCCACCACCAGCAGCACGGACAACATCGGGCCGATATGAGAATTCTTCCCAAACGCGCCTCAGGGTGTCGCGGTCCACCGTGTTGATTGCAGCTGTCATTCGATCTTTCATGTCATTGATATTTGCCGGAAGTGGTGGAATATATACTTTGTCTTTAACATACCCCCACAAGAAAAAATCTAAAAGCACGGTGCACCGTGACAATGGCATTTGTTTTCGCAAACTCAAGCACTCAAAACGCTTTCTGCTGAGGAGTCGCCATTTTAAGTGTAAAAAAAAAAAAACTTAATTTTTTTACAATTGAAAGGCGTCAGAGGAGTACGTCACCGCAGCGGTGACGTTCACTCTGTCACGTACGTGGTTAGGGCTAGGGCGAGTAACGCAAGGCAAGAACATGGTGGACCCAATTGCAGGGAAGCAGGGAGGCAAGGCAGGAGTGCGGGAGTCTCAAAATAATAATATTTAATCTTCAAAAAAGGGAAAAACTGAACAAAGTCCCACAACAGATACCAAACCAAAGTAACAAAGAAACACTTGAATATCTAAAACTGGAAAAAAACGATGACCTGTGAGTAAGACGTGGAATAGATAGGGAAAATGACAACTGACAATGACATACCACAATGATAAAGACAACTGACGACTATGACATGGCAAAGACATGTGACAACGACAATGAACCGACAAGAACTGAAAGAAACCAGGGAACTAAATACAAACAGATAGACGAGACAACGAGGAACACCTGGACAAGACATGAGTGGCTGGAGAGAGCTGATTGGTCGACACAAAGTTGACGAGAACAGGTGGACACAACAACTTAATGAGCACACGACAAACATGGAACACAGGAAAACATGGAACAAAACTAAACACAACCCCAACCAAAACACAGACCATGACAGTACCCCCCCTCTAAAGGAACGGATCCCAGACGTTCCCCAAACAACAACCAAAAAGTCACCAACCCAGGGTGGGCAGAAGGGGGCCTGGAGAGAGCTGATTGGTCGACACAAAGTAGATGAGAACAGGTGGACACAACAACTTAATGAGCACACGACAAACATGGACCACAGGAAAACATGGAACAAAACTAAACACAACCCAAACCAAAACACAGACCATGACACACACCGTCACTACTGATTCAGTCAATTACAATGCTTTTTAAACTTAACAAATGCGTATCACCCTGTGTGTGTGTATATGTATATATATCCATATCCATTTTCTGAGGCGCTTCTCCTCACTATATATATCTATATATATCTATATATATATATCTCTATATATATATATATATATATATATATATATATATATATATATATATATCATATAATATCATATATAGGCGGCACGGTGGGCAACTGGTTAGCACATCTGCTGGGGTGCTAACCAGTTGCCCACCGTGAATCCCGGTCCTCAGAACTCTGAGGCAACAATATCCAAAAAACGTGAGGCGAAAAGGCAAGGTCAATAATCAGAACAGGGTCTAGTCTTACTATGAGTCGGTGACGTGGAAACAAGGAATGCTGGAACGTGACAACGCCACAGAGGAAAACGAGCCGGCATTCAGGTGAAACTCCGCAAGAGAGGACACAGATTGGCGTTCCCGTCGATCCACCTCGCGAATGTACGCTCCCTACCCAACAAAATGGACGAGCTTCATCTTCTGTTAAAGACCAGTAAAGACTTCGGACGTTCCGCGGCCATGTGCTTCACGGAGACCTGGCTTTGCGACGCTGTACCCGATGGCGCCGTCATGCTTCCCGGCTTCAACCGCGACATGGAATCATCGGGGAAAACAAAGGGCGGCGGGATATGCCTCCATATCAACGAAAAATGGTGCTCAGCACACACTGCAGCCCGCATTTGGAGTCGCTGTTTTTGAACTGTAAACCATTCTACTCGCCACGTGAGTTTGCATCGTTTATACTGGCTGGAGTCTATATTACACCGCAAGCTAACACGAACGCCGCATTGCTAACGCTCGCCGAACAAGTCAACGAAATTGAAAAAAAACACCCGGACTCACCCCTCATTATTCTCGGGGACTTTAACAAAGCTAAACTCAACCATGAACCCCCTAAATACAAGCAGCACATCGACTGTCCTACCAGGGAAAATAATACTTTAGACCACTGCTACACTACGGTAAAAAACGCATACCGTGCTATACCTCGTGCAGCCCTGGGCTCGTCTGATCACTGCTTAATTCACTTAATACCGACGTACAAGCAAGAACTTAAATTCAAGTTCTTGAACTTCAACAACAACAAGCCGTGGTTCACTGCTAAACTTAAGCAGCTTCGCCAAGCTAAGGAAGATGCATATCAGAGCGGGGACAGGGCCCTGTATAATCGAGCTAGAAACCAGCTTACTAAAGAAATTAACATTGCAAAGAGGATCTATGCAGCAAAGTTGGAAAAACAGTTTAGCGCGAACGACTCGAAATCAGTCTGGCGTGCATTCCAATCACTGACTAATTACAAGCGACGATCCCCCCAAGCTGAGAACAATAGCACACTAGCCAACAACTTGAATACCTTCTATTGCAGATTTGAAAAGGACAGTTTCACTCCACACACCCACCCGGCCGCACCCGCGACCACAACCACACCTCTGACTTCTGCGTTAACCATCCATGAACAGGATGTGAGACGCATCTTCAAACAACAGAAGATTAACAAAGCAACAGGACCGGACCATGTGTCCCCATCCTGCCTCAAAGTCTGCACGGACCAGCTCGCTCCAGTCTTCACTCAGATCTTTAACAGATCTTTGGAAATGTGCGAAGTTCCATCCTGCTTCAAACGCTCCACCATCATTCCAGTCCCCAAGAAACCTGCAATCTCTAGTCTGAATGACTACAGGCCTGTTGCTTTGACATCTGTGGTCATGAAGTCCTTTGAACGTCTCGTGCTGGACCACCTCAAGAGTGTCACAGGTCCCCTGCTGGACCCCCTGCAGTTTGCCTACCAAGCGAACAGGTCTGCGGATGATGCAGTCAACATGGGACTGCACTTCATCCTAGAACACCTCGACAGTGCAGGGACCTACGCGAGGATCCTGTTCGTGGACTTCAGCTCAGCGTTCAACACCATCATCCCTGAACTCCTTTCAACCAAGCTTCTCCAGCTCAGCGTCTCACCTGCCATCTGCCAGTGGATTTACAGCTTTCTGACGGGCAGGACACAGCAGGTCAGGCTGGGGGAGGCCACCCCATCCACACGCAGCATCAGCACTGGGGCGCCCCAAGGTTGTGTCCTCTCTCCGCTGCTCTTCTCTCTCTACACGAACGACTGCACCTCAGCGAACCCGACTGTCAAGCTCCTGAAGTTTGCAGATGACACCACTGTCATCGGCCTCATCAAGGACGGTGACGAGTCTGCATATTGACAGGAAGCGGAGCGGCTGGAGCTGTGGTGCGGGCGACACAACCTGGAGCTGAACACGCTCAAGACGGTAGAGATGATCGTGGACTTCAGGAGGCATCCTTCGCCACAGCTGCCCCTCACGTTGTCCAGCTGCCTTGTGTCAACCGTCGAGACCTTCAAGTTCCTGGGAATTACAATCTCTCAGGACCTGAAGTGGGCGAACAACATCAACTCCGTCCTCAAAAAGGCCCAGCAGAGGATGTACTTCCTGCGGCTTCTGAGAAAGCACGGCCTGCCACCGGAGCTGCTGAGACAGTTCTACACAGCGGTCATCGAATCGGTCCTGTGTTCTTCCATCACAGTCTGGTTTGGTGCTGCTACAAAAAAGGACAAACTCCGACTGCAACGGACAATCAAAACTGCTGAAAGGATTGTCGGTACCCCCCTACCCACCATTGAGGACTTGCACGCTGCCAGAACTAAGACAAGGGCGTGCAAAATCCTCTCGGACCGTCTGCACCCCGGTCACCAGCTCTTCCAGCTCCTTCCCTCAGGTAGGCGCTACCGATCAACGCAAACTAGAACTAGTAGACATTCCAACAGCTTCTTCCCTCTTGCGATCAACTTCTTAAACACCTAACCTATAATTCCATTACAACAAGCTGGCAATTTTTTGACTTGAGTTCGTTGTCACATTTCTGTGGGGCCAATTATGTATTACTCGTGCACTCACTGTAGTTGTCTCGCCATGCTGCACTATTTGCATATACTGGCCACTCATGCCAGAGTAGCATCTGCTCCATTTGCACACTGATTGAGGAGTATCTGTAACATTTGCACAACCAACATTGTCCCAGATGATCGCACTACTCTCCTTCACTCCTTCACTTCACTCCTTGAAGTCTCGGCGCCCTTTGCACAATGGTCTTTGCACCGGACTATTGTAATATTAGTCATTCGAACTGCTCTAATTCCTAGAGGACTCTGCATCTTTTTGCACAATTGTTTTTGTCAATGTCTTTATGTCTCCAAGTGTTCTGTAAATTGACTGTCTGTTGTACTAGAGCGGCTCCAACTACCGGAGACAAATTCCTTGTGTGTTTTGGACATACTTGGCAAATAAAGATGATTCTGATTCTGACAAGATACAACGAACTGCCGATCAGAAAGAATGAGACATGAGGTTAACTGCATGGGGTAATTAGGGTAAACGAGGCACAGGTGGGGAAGATGCTCTCAGGAGCAGGTGTGTACGAGACAGGGGGAAGACAAGAACCAGAACACACACCCATGACACCGGCTGGGCAAGCAGAATGCAGCTTTGGTGGTCACTGATGCAGAAACTCGGGCATGGGAGGAGTTTGGTGAGGCCATGGAGAAAGACTTCCAAATGGCTTCAAGGAAATTCTGGTCTACCATCCGGCGTTTCAGGAGGGGGAAGCAGTGCACCATCAACACTGTGTATAATGTGGATGGGGCGCTGCTGACCTTGACTCAGGGCGTTGTAAGTCGGTGGGCCGAATACTTCGAAATACTCCTAAATTCCAGAAACACGCCATGAGGTCCGTCGGGAAGTCGAATCTCAGATTCAGGAAGAGCAGTGTGGTTTTCATCCTGGCCGTGGAACAGTGGACCAGCTCTACACACTCAGCAGGGTCCTCGAGGGTTGTTCATGAGTGAGGGAAGAATGGAACGGGAGATCGACAGGCGGATCGGTGCAGTGTCTGCAGTGATGCAGTCCGTTGTGGTGAAGAAGGAGCTGAGACGAAGCTCTCAATTTACCGGTCGATCTACGTTCCTACCCTTACCTATGGTCATGGGCTGTGGGTCTTGACCAAAAGAACAAAATCCCAGATACAACGGGCTGAAATTAGTTTCCTCTGCAGGGTGTCTGGGATAGAGATAGGGTGAGAAGCTCGGTCATGCGGGAGGGGCTCAGAGTAGAGCCGTTGCTCTTCCGCATTGAGAGGAACCAGATGAGGTGGCTGGGGCATCTGATTAGGATGCCTCCTGGACGCCTCCTTGGTGAGGTGTTCCGGGCATGTCCCACTGGGAGGAGACCCGGGGTCAACCCAGGTCACCCTGGAGAGACGATGTCTCCCGGCTGGCCTGGTAACGCCTCAGGATAAGAGCTGGATGAAGTGGCTGGGGAGAGAGGTCTGGACATCCCTACTAAATCTACTGCCCTGACCTCGGATAAGCGGAATAAAAATGGATGGATGGATGGATGGATATTGGTGCAGCAATCAGGATCGCGTTCTCTGTTGTTTCTCCACTGCTGAAAAAGATCCAGCTGCCTTGGGCAGAATTTGGACCAGTCACTGAACATAACATTCCTCTACATGTTCAGGTACCAGAAATTAAAAACAAGAGTCAATGGCAACAGCAAAATAAGATGTTTGCGATTCGCAGAAAATATTTGGCAATTTTTTAATGGGTGCAACTCACATCATCAGCTTTGCTGCTCATTCCACAGATGTAGCTTCCTTACAGATGTGCACCATTTAAAACAAAACTGTAAAATTGTTGCATTGAAGAAATAATCTACCAAACACAAATTTCATCAATATTTGTACAATTTATCATTAGTAATTGTTTGTCCCAACTAGCTTTACTGACAATGTTGGTTTGACATCTGAAAAGCAGATCATATACCAGAGGTCAGTAACTCAGCATGAGTTTAACCATTAGTATATAATAGAGTCAACCTTAACAGGTCAAAATGCCTTTTGACCTGTTAAGGTTGCTGTGCTACTCTCTTATGCATGACAATAAAGTACACAATGCAAAGGATGAGAAGCTGGTTCGAACCTTGGAGACTTCATAAAATACATTACTGCAGCCATGACTGACAGGGTCTCTTAAACCATTAAGGCAAGTCAAGTAACACAAATGTTTTTTGGGTTTCAGCTACAAAAATATGGCCACCCGCTGCCCTCTGCCATGATGGAATACAGAATGAAATTGTTTATTTTGTACAATTCTGGATCCTTTTGGTATTTAGACAAAATCATGATGCTGATATGTTATTAAGACACCTGGGAAATCATTTACATTGTGGGGGGAAAACACAATATCTGTCTTCTTTAAGACAACCCTGGACTACAGCAACACATGGAATCATGGACGTGGACGAACACAAGCAGAAACATAACACAAGTCAGTATCAAATCAGTGAGCCACTTACCCAGCATCCCTTTCTCTGCATTGGACAGGCACAAATCCTTTTCGGCAGATGGTAGAACAAAGGCAACCACAAAACATTCGACCCCATCAGCCATCAGAGCCAGGCCCAGCACGATGAAGAGTGTCCACTGGAACTTTCCATGGCCACAATCTTCCATGATATCCTCATACTGTTCCGATAGCTCCTGCAGTTCTGAGAGTGCACCGCCAATTCGAGAGTTCGCCCTGAGATTGTGCGGGAAATAAAACAATTGTTCTGGTTGAATCACTCCATATTGAGCTCACATTAACATCAAAAGAATACATGCTGGTAATTGGACAGAATGACTACTAAAGCGACAAATAAGACTTTATTAAAATTAACTTTCTGTAAACTGCATTCCCTCACGTAATTTTTCGATAACATCAAAATGTTAACTTCTTTCTAGATTTTATTACTGAAAACATAATACCATTAATTTTACATGAATTTAACTGAGGATTACAGTGCATCTGTAAAGTATTCACAACATTATTTTTTACTTATTTTACTTATTTTCCATTTAATTCTACACAAAACACTCCATAATGACAGTGAAAAAAAGTGTTATGAGATTTTTGTAAATGTATATACTATATGTACATTTTCTCTCTGAGCCCTCACCTTATCATGGTGGAGGGTTTCGTGTGTCCCAATGATCCTAAGAGTTAAGTTGTCTGGGGCTTATGCCCATAGCAGGGTCTCCCATGGCAAGCAGGACCTAGATGAGGGACCAGACAAAGCATGGCTCTGAAGCCCCAATGACGAGTACTAGTTTTGGATCACGTTTTCCCTTGCTCAGACATGGGTCACTTGGGCCCCCCTCTGGGCAGTCTTGGAGGTGGGGCACGATGACGAGCACACGGTGGCCGGACCTGCACTCATGGGGCCCGGCCGGGCACAGCCCAAAGAGGCAACATGGATCCCCCTTCCCATGGGTTCATGACTTGTGGGAGGGGCCAAGGGGTCGGGTATGCAGAGAGTGGGGTGGTGGCCAAAGGCGTGGACCTTGGTGGCCTGACCCCTGACTGCAGAAGCTGGCTCTTGGAACGTGGAATGTCACCTCTCTGGCAGGGAAGCAGCCTGAGCTGGTGTGTGAGGTCGAGAAGTTTCAACTTGATATAGTCGGAGTCACCTCGACACCCAGCTTGGGCTCTGGTACCAGTCCTCTTGAGAGGGGTGGAGTCCTTTCCACTCTGGAGTTGCCCCCGGTGAGAGGTGCCGAGCAGGTGTGGGCATACTTAGTGCCACCTGGCTCAATGCCTGTAATTTGAGGTTCACCCCGGTGTACGAGAGGGTAGCTTCCCTCTGCCTTCGGGTGCGGGGTTGGGTCCTGACTGTTGTTTGTGCCTATGCACCAAACAGCAGCTCAGCGTACCCACACTTTTTGGAGTCCTTGGAGAGGGTGCTAGAGAGCACTCCCGCTGGAGACTCCCTCCTTCTGCTGGGGGACTTCAATGTTCACGTAGGCAATAGTGAGACTTGGAAGGGTGTGATTGGGAGGAAGATCCCCCATTAGAACCCAAGGGGTGTTCTATTATTGGACTTCTGTGCTTGTCATGTATTGTCCATAATGAACACTATTTTCAGACATTAAGTGTCCATACGTGCACTTGGCACCAGAACACCCTCGGTCATAGTTTGATGATCAACGTTCGAGAAAGTTGATCTGTGCAGGGTGTCTGGGCTCTTCCTCAGATATTGGGTGAAAAGCTGGGTCATCCAGGAGGGGCTCAGAATGGAGATGTTGCTCCTCTGCATTGAAAGGAGCCAGATGAGGTGGCTTGGGCATCTGTTTAGGATGCCTCCCGGATGCCTCCCTGGTGAATGTTCCAGGCATGTCCCACTGGGAAGAGATCCCGGGGACAACCCAGCACATGTTGAAAGGACTGTCTCTCAGTTGATCTGGGAACACCTCGGTATCCCCCCAGAAGAGCTGGATGAAGTGGCTGGGGAGAGGGAAGTCTGGGCTTCCCTTCTTAAGCTGTTGCCGGATAAGTGAAAGAAAATGGATGATTGAATGGATATATGTACATAAGTATTCACAGCCTTCCCAAATATGATAAAAAATATGAATTTATTCCATTTTGAAATAACAATGTCACAGCAAATGTGGAAAAAATGGACTGTGAACACTTTACGGCTACACTTTTAAGTTTATACTGAAGCAGAGGGACCGTAGTTGTTCGGTCATGATAATTTCTTTGAATACCACACTCACACTTATAAGACGCAACATTATCTGCAGTACCTGTAACTGAACAAGAATTGAGCCCACACCAGCTATGTGAAGTACAACATTACTACTGACTCCAAGTTAAGATATTTGCAATGTGTTAATTACTTATGTATGTACTGTATATCATTGTAGTTTGCTGTGATTTCGCTGAGTATTGTCTAATATTTTCCCCATTAAGAAAGTTTTGTTAAAAACCTTTTTATTTCCATGTAAATAAATACACAAAGCATGGCCATTGCATTTAAGTGATTACGAGAGTGATCTAACTCGTGAATCTACAACCCCAATTCCAATGAAGTTGGGACGTTGTGTTAAACATAAATAAAAACATAATACAATTATTTGCAAATTATGTTCAACCTATATTTAATTGAATACACTACAAAGACAAGATATTTAATGTTCAAACTGATAAACTTGATTGTTTTTAGTGAATAATCATTAACTTAGAATTTTATGGCTGCAACACTTTCCAAAAAAGCTGGGACAGGGTCATGTTTACCATTGTGTTACATCACCTTTTCTTTTAACAACATTCAATAAACGTTTGGGAACTGAGGACACTAATTGTTGAAGTTTTGTAGGTGGAATTCTTTCCCATTCTTGCTTGATTTACAACTTCAGCTGTTCAACTGTCCGGGGTCTGTTGTCGTATTTTCTGCTTCATAATGCGCCACACATTTTCAATGGGAGACAGGTCTGGACTGCAGGCAGGCCAGTCTAGTACCGGCACTCTTTTACTACGAAGCCACGCTGTTGTAAAACATGCAGAATGTGGTTTGGCATTGTCTTGCTGAAATAAGCAGGGGCTTCCATGAAAAACCCGTTGCTTGGATGGCAGCATATGTTTCTCCAAAACCTTTATGTACCTTTCAGCATTAATGGTGCCTTCACAGATGTGTTAGTTACCCATGCCATTGGCACTAACACAGCCCCATACCATCACAGATGCTGGCTTTTGAACGTTGCGTCCATAACAGTCCCTCCGGATGGTTCTTTTCCTCTTTGGCCCGGAGGACACGACGTCCACAATTAAATTCCTTGCAATAGTACGTTGAGGAACATTGTCCTTAAACTGTTCGACTATTTTCTCACGCACTTGTTCACAAAGAAGTGAACCTCGCCCCATCTTTGCTTGTGAATGACTGAGCAATTCATGGAAGCTCCTTTTATACACAATCATGGCACCCACCTGTTCCCAATTAGCCTGTTCACCTGTGGGATGTTCCAAACAGGTGTTTGATGAGCATTCCTCAACTTTCTCAGTCTTGTCTGTCCCAACTTTTTTGGAACGTGTTGCAGCCATAAAATTCTAAGTTAATGATTATTTGCTAAAAACAATCAAGTTTATCAGTTTGAACATTAAATATCTTGTCTTTGTAGTGTATTCAATTAAATATAGGTTGAACATGATTTGCAAATCATTGTATTCTGTTTTTATTTATGTTTAACACAACGTCCCAACTTCATTGGAATTGGGGTTTTACCTAAATTCAGATACCAATGTCCCACAACCTCCATAGCCAAAAGAGTACCAAAATATTAGAAATAACCTTCTGTCTGAAATAATCGGTTCTACATCACAATCTAGTACAGTATTGTTATTTATATAACCTACTGGTAAAAATAAAATAAGTAATGAGAAAAATTATAGGCTACTTTTGCATTGAATCTTATTATATGTCTGTACTGAATCTTGTGGTCTGTGAGTGCATTGTAGATATGTCTCACCTTGCAGCTCTTTGTGTGGCCTTGACCTCATCAGGATGTGGTATACCTTGATACTCTCCTTCGTACATCTGGTCTTCTTCATCATGACCTTCAGTTACATCACTAGCAGCGTCCTCTTCCTGGGGAGGGTATTCGGCTTGGTAGCCATATCCATCGTGACCACCTCCATCACCTTCGCCATATGTCCCATAGCTGTCCCCATCACTTTGGTGGTATATGTTGTTCTGGTCACGGTTGGCCATGCTGTTTCTGTGCTGACTAATTGTACAAGTGGAAAGTGTCCTTTGCCTATGTGTTTTGTGAGAATAATCAGCAGCCTGTTTTACCTTTGAAGGGTAAAAAAATGTGAACCTTCAGTTATAGCATGATGAGTAAATTGCTTGAAAATATCAGATCCATTGGGCACAGTGATTGCACTTGTTGCTTTCTTGTAGTGAGTGTGTGATAGTGCGTGCCAGAATTTGATTTCAGATTTCAGATTCCTGATTTCACAGGACTTCAGAAAATTTAAGGTGTCTCGAATATCCACTCCTAGAGACAGAAACAAAATGTTGAGTTAATTCTCAAACCACAATGAGATTTTCCCCATCTTTACGCTACGTTTATACCATGTTCCCAGTGGCCATGGAAGCCCTATTTGCCCGAAACACAATGTGCTGTGGGATGTTGGCAATTTCTGTCTTCGTATTTAAGTCTTGCTACGTTTTCTCACGGTCCAACATGGTGTATGCGACAGACCGTGGGGGGATAGGGCTGCATAGTCACTGAGGCTCAAAGGTGGAAAATGGTTCAGACCGTGGTTTAACACAGATGCCAGTACGTTCCCTCCCAATACATTACATTCTGAAGAGGTCTCTTACAATTCTGAGGTCAAGGCATTCGATGAATTCAACGTGGACGCCGGGCAGCTATGGAGTGTGTTTGTGGTCCCAATAGAGTTGTGTGAAGCTCGCCAGCTGGGCCTGGGTCCAAAGTCGGCATCAGCACAAGGGGGTCTCATACTGTCTCTCAATAAATGCTTGATAATGTTAGTTTTCTGTCAATAACTAATTCACAAATCCATATCTTGTACCAAAACATGCAAAAGGGCCCGTTATACACCACTGCGCAGTGCACTCTCTATCTCTCTCTGTCATGTGTGTGTGTTCCGGGTTTTGTCCTCCCCCCTGTTTCAAACACACCTGCTCCTGTGAGCATCTTCACCACCTGTGCCTCGTTCACCCTAATTACCCCTTGGATTTAACCTCGTGTCTCATTCCCTCTCGTTGCCAGTTCGTTGTACCTTGTCGTCGCGTTCCAGCATTCCTTGTTTCCACGTCACAGACTCACCGTAAGACTTGACCCTGTTCCGATTATCGACCTTGCCTCTTTGCCTCATGTTTTTGGATACTGTTGTCGTCGTGCATTTTTTGGTCCTATCCTCTGTTCCATTCATGACAGAACGAACTGGCCATAACATGGACCCAGCAGACTCAGACCCGGTGCGCAAACCCCTTCAAGCGCAGGGTCAACGCCTCTGGAAGCAGGATGAGCAGATTGCTGCCCTCCACCTTCATCTAGAGGGACTGTCAAGGCATCAGATGAAACAGGTGGCCTTGCAGTTTGATCTTCTTATGAAAATTATTCAAGAGAAGGAACCAGTTGGCACCACAGCCAATACCGCCACGGCATTTCCATGTGAAGTAGTCACCATGCAGCCACCTGCCACCTCCGCTGCTGTCTGCCCACAGCTCTCTCGACCGGAGAGGTTCTCTGGAAATTCTGGGAACATTAAGCCGTTCATCACGCAGTGCGAACTCCACTTTGAGCTGCAGGCAGCTGCCTTCCCCACCGAGCGGGCAAAAATCGCTTTCGTCATTTCCCACCTGACTGGTCGTGCGGAGGCGTGGGCTACTGCTGATTGGAGCCGCAATTCCACCGCGTGTCATTCATGGGCTTCTTTCGTAAAGACTATGGAACAAATTTTTAAATTTTCCACTCCAGATCGTGAGGCAGCTCGCTCCCTTGTCACCTTACAACAAGGCAAGCGCAGGGTGTCAGATTACGCGATTGAGTTTCGCATTCTAGCAGCTGAGAGTCATTGGAATAATCGGGCACTACTCAATGCCTTTTTTCAAGGACTATCCCCCGCCGTCAAGGATCATTTAGTCCCGCTAGACCTGCCGACCGACTTGGACACACTCATCGCTCTCGCCGTAAAGATCGACAAGAGGCTTTTGGATAGCGAGCTAGATGGAGATCGGCGGAGGGCTGCGTCACCGCGCACTTGGAGGACGAGCCTCGGTGACCAGCCAAACCAAGGCAGATCCCCTGGTTCCGGTCTCAACCCACTGGGTAGCATCCCCACGGATGAACCCATGCAACTGGGCAGGTTCCGTCTCTCCCCTGAGGAACGTCAACGCCGGCTGAGGGAAGGGCGGTGCTTCTACTGCGGTCAGTTGAGTCATTCCGTGAGCAACTGTCACGTCAAAGTGGCCGGTGCCGGTAGCAAGGGCACGGGAGAGGTTAGTCTGAATTTCATGAAGGAAGACCCTACACGGGTTCTTCCTAAAGTGACACTATGGTCTCCTGATCAAGAAATTCATACACCTGTATTAATTGACTCTGGTTCTGACGCAAACTTACTCAACTCCATCCTCGTTAGACGTATGCACCTTAGAACCTTTGAAATATAACGCCACTGCAACACCTATGCTGCAGTTTTATGGGCAAGATCACTCACCGCACCCAAACACTCACATTGACATTTCCTGATTCTCACTCGGAACGCATTAGTTTTCATGTTTTTGACGCCATGAATCATGACCTTATTTTAGGGAACCCATGGTTGAAATTACATAACCCCCACATTGACTGGTCCTCTGGGCAGGTTATGTCATGGGGCAGCAATTGCGCCCGGAACTGTTTCAATCCGCCATGTGATGTTCAGGGTCATGTTTCTAAGGACAATCCACAGACCCCATCTGGGGATCCTGATTTATCTCAAGTGCCCACCTGTTACCAGGATATTAAAGACGTTTTTTCCAAGGCCAAGGCCAAATCCCTTCCACCCCACAGACCTTATGACTGTGCTGTTGACTTGCTGCCTGGAACCACACCCCCACGAGGGAGGTTGTTCTCTCTTTCAGGGGCGGAACACAAGGCCATGAAGGAGTACGTGGAGGAATCACTGGCAGCCGGGATCATTCGCCCATCTTCATCCCCTGCGGGAGCAGGATTTTTCTTTGTGGACAAAAAGGACAAGACCCTGCGACCCTGTATCGATTACCGGGGTCTCAACGAGATCATGGTAAAAAACAGGTACCCTCTTCCTCTCATCTCCACCGCCTTTGAGTTCCTGGAGGGAGCCAAGATTTTCACCAAACTGGACTTAAGAAATGCATAGCATCTTGTCAAGATAAGGGAGGGGGATGAATGGAAAACAGCATTCAACACACCAACGGGACATTATGAATATTTGGTAATGCCTTTTGGGCTTACTAACGCTCCAGCTGTTTTCCAGAACCTTGTCAATGATGTCCTGCGTGACATGTTGAATGTTTATGTTTTTGTTTATTTAGATGACATTTTGATATTCTCCCCGGATGAGGAGACTCACATTATTCATGTCCCCTCTGTTTTGCAGCAGTTACTGCAGAATGAACTATATGTCAAGGCGGAGAAATGTGAGTTCCACAAGGCGTCCGTTTCTTTTCTGGGTTTCGTCCTGGCTCAAGGTGAAGTCAAGATGGACCCTTGCAAAGTAGATGCAGTTATTAATTGGCCTACTCCCACGTCACACAAAGATGTACAAAGGTTCTTAGGGTTCGCAAACCTCTACAAAAAATTCATCAGAAATTTTAGTTTTATAGCCTCTCCTTTGCATGATCTTACCTCGCCACACAAACCTTTTGTATGGAACCCGCTTTGTCAGGCAGCTTTTCAGAAACTTAAGTCGAGCTTTACCTCCGCTCCCATCCTTACTTTGCCAGATCTCAAACAGCAGTTTGTGGTAGAAGTCGATGCGTCTGATGCCGGAATAGGAGCAGTGCTCTCCCAGAAATCTCTCAAGGATGATAAATTACATCCTTGTGCTTTTCTCTCCAAAAAACTGACCCCAGCTGAGAAAAATTATGACATTGGTGATCGTGAACTGTTGGCAGTCAAGGTGGCTTTGATGGAGTGGAGGCACTGGCTAGAGGGGGCACAGACTCCGTTTTTAGTATGGACAGATCACAAGAACCTTGAGTATATTAAGACTGCTAAAAGATTAAATGCGAGGCAGGCTAGATGGGCTCTGTTCTTCACTAGATTTAATTTCACGTTATCCTACCGACCTGGTTCTAAAAATGGTAAGCCAGATGCTTTGTCACGTATTTTCTCCGAAGAGAATTCTTTGTCCGACCCTAAGACTATTTTGCCTAAGTCATGTTTTATTTCCGCTTTTGTTTGGGACATTGAAACTGCAGTTAAAGGGGCTCTGAAAAACACTCCTAGCCCTGAAGATTGCCCTGAAAACAGGCTTTATGTGGTTCCGACCTTAACCTTATGTCACCCAGGCATTGCCAAGTCGCAATCAGTGGTCGAACAGCGCTTTTGGTGGCCTAATGTTAGGAGGGATGTTATCGATTCCGTCAATGCTTGCCAGGTATGTGGTGCTAACAAGCCGTTTCATCAACGTCCTCCTGGGGAGTTGCGACCCCTGCCAATACCACAACGTCCTTGGTCAGACATTTCCGTAGACTTTGTGACAGGATTACCGGCCTCTAAAGGCAATACCACCATTCTTACAGTTGTTGACAGGTTCTATAAGATGGCACACTTCATTGCACTTCCAAAACTCCCCTCAGCTAAAGACACTGCCGAGCTAATGATTAATCACGTTTTCAAGTTCCATGGTTTCCCCAAGAATGTGGTGTCTGATAAGGGTCCCCAATTCATTTCGCAATTTTGGAAGGAGTTTTGCAATCTCATAGGTGCTACCGTCAGTCTGTCATCTGGGTTTCATCCCGAAACCAACGGCCAAACCGAGAGGATGAACCAGGACCTGGAGACTGGGCTCCGATGTCTCGCTTCACAGGAGCCGCGATCCTGGTCTCAGAAACTGGTTTGGGTCGAATTCTCCCACAATTCCCTCCCCTCTGCATCCACTGGTCTATCGCCTTTTCACGTTGTGCATGGTTACCAACCATCTCTGTTTCCTGCCATAGCCCCAGAGTCCACAGTTCCAGCGGCATTAACCTTGGTGAGACGCTGCAGGAAGACCTGGGAGCGAGCCCGCTAGATCCTGCTGCGCCAGGGACGGTCCTACAAAGCCGCTGCTGACCGTCGGAGGAGACCGGCCCCGAACTACAAAGTGGCTCAGCGAGTGTGGCTCTCGACCAAACATATTCCACTCCGGGTGGAGTCCAAGAAGCTCGCTCCCAGGTTCGTTGGGCCCTTCCCCATCACAAAGATCATCAACCCTGTCACCGTGAAGCTGAGGCTCCCAAGGTCGATGCGGGTCCACCCTGCTTTTCACGTCAGCCTACTCAAGCCAGCCCGGGAGTCCCCTCTGGTCCCGCCTTCCAGGCCCCCTCATCCCCCCCGGTTTGTGGATGGGGGCCCTGTCTTCTCTGTGAAGCGGCTGTTGTCGTCTCGTCGGAGGTGGAGGGGGTTTCGATATCTGGTGGACTGGGAGGGCTATGGGCCTCAGGAACGTTCATGGGTACCGTCTGCGTTTATCATGGATGATTCGCTCATTCGGGACTTCCACGTTGCACATCCAGGGGCTCCAGGGCCGTCTGGGGCCGGCCGTTAAAGGGGGGTACTGTCATGTGTGTGTGTTCCGGGTTTTGTCCTCCCCCCTGTTTCACACACACCTGCTCCCGTGAGCATCTTCACCACCTGTGCCTCGTTCACCCTAATTACCCTTGTATTTAACCTCGTGTCTCATTCCCTCTCGTTGCCAGTTCGTTGTACCTTGTCGTCGCGTTCCAGCATTCCTTGTTTCCACGTCACAGACTCACAGTAAGACTCGACCCTGTTCCGATTATCGACCTCTCTTTTTGGAAACTCTCCATTTGTTTTGGGTTTTTGGGTCCTATCCTCTGTTCCGTTCATGACACTCTCTCTCTCGCTCGCTATATATAATATATATATATATATCTATATATATATATATCTATATATATATATATATATATTATATAGTATATCGTATCGTATGTTTTTCGTACTGTCAGGTTTAGTTTCGCAAACCCAGTTTTAATACGAGCAACTAGGTTTCTCAACCGCACCATGAGTGCCGTGGCAAATATTTTGACAATTTAAAAATCACGTAGGGCACAGCAATCACAGCCTGCCACCTTTGCCCATCCCGTTCCCCATGTTGTGTCACGACCATCCCGTTTTGTCCATGGTGGCCTGAGACAGGGCTGCCATGGCCTCTGGGAACATTTAGCCTTATGTTCTGAATTGAATTTATCATAAAAATTCACATACGGTGAACCAAAGGAGAGCATTTCATGTCTGCCCGATATTAAGGATGTTTCTCTATGTACCGGAAAATCACTTTAAACTTCTGGCACAATACTTCAGTCTAAACTGATGTTATGAGATGCACTAAAATATTAAAACATACAGTATCCATATAATCACACATGAACATAGGATCCAACGAAACGCTTGACTTGGAATAATGGCGCTATCAAGTTGTAACAGGAAAAAGAGAGAAGGCAAACAACAACAAAAAAAGAGAATACAAAGACACAGGAAGACAGATTTAAGAAAGTGAAAGGGGCGAGACAAACAATCACTACAACTGCTTGTGGCACTTCATTTAAAAGTTCAGATTCAATTTAGGGTTTTTTTCACGAATTGAGGTTTTCGTTGTGTTGAAGAAAAAGGTGGACCCAAGCGCAGGGAAGCAGGGAGGCAGGCAGCAATTCAGGATGTACTCCAAAAAAAGTATTTATTTTCAAAGAACAAAAGACAAACAACTGTGATTGGCTGGCAACCAGTTTCGGGTGTACCCCGCCTCCTGCCCGCAGTTAGCTGGGCTAGGCTCCAGCACGCCGGCAACGTTAGTGAGTATAAGCGGTAGAAAAAATGGATGGATGGAAAAGACAAACAAGTCATGCAGAAGCAAACAGTACATTAATTACATTAACCCAACTAAAATTGCTGGTGGGAACATCATTAAAAAAAATAAAATTAAATTACAGTTTTGTCACAAATTAAGATTTTCGTAGTGTTGAAGGAAAAGGGAGATGCAAACGTAGAGACGGAGGGAGGCAGGCAGGAGTTTCAGGATACACTTAAAAGTAATTATTTTCACAAAACCAAAAAAACAAAATCAATCAACCAATAAGTCAATCGATCAATCAATCAATCAATCAATCCATTATTTACACAGCATCTTTCAAATTTGAAACAAAAACACAGCCCTTCACAAAATGGGTATCCATCCATCCATCCATTTTCTGAGCCTATCACAGCTATCATCGGGCAGGAGGCGGGGTACACCCTGAACTGGTTGCCACCCAATCGCAGGGCACATACAAACAAACAACCATTCGCACTCACAGTCACACCTACGGGCAATTTAGAGTCTCCAATTAATGCATGTTTTTGGGATGTGGGAGGAAACTGGAGTGCCCGGAGAAAACTCACGCAGGCACGGGGAGAACATGCAAACTCCACACAGGCGGTGCCAGGGATTGAACCCCGGTCCTCAGAACTGTGAGGCTGACACTCTAACCAGTCGTCCACCGTGCCGCTCAAAATGGGTAATAAGAGAAAAAAAATCCTCCTCCACCTACACGCAGTCTCTGACCAAACACACAAAGACTAAAAGCTTCTAGTGTGAAAGCACCCTTAGATTAATACACCCACAAGAAATGAGATGGTCACAAGTAAATCTGCTACATCACTGGTGGTACCACATAAAATTCGTCGATAGATAAAAGATAGTGCCCGTAATGATTGTTGTTGAAAACATTTCCCTTTGTTTCCCAAGCAAATTACTGCCATACATAAAGAAGTGACACGTTAGTGTGTGTTACTTTTATTACTTTATTTTTTTATTTATTTTTTTACTGTTGAGAACCTTGATATTGGACATGACATTGGGCAATATCTGATTTTGGTTGATCTTTTTGTCCATTATAATTTAATCGAAACAATTTATTCAGCTTTTTTTTATTTATTTATTTTTTTGTCCTGTTCGGCTGTTAGGTCAAGCAGAATGGAGGATCTGTATCCGTTTTATGCCGGAACAGTTTTATTGTGTCACAGTGGAGTTTTAAACTTCCAGTGTGGTTTCTTAGTATTATAATTGATGTTTTTTGAGAATCAGAATCGATCCATCGAACAGAACAAAGATTCTGGAGGGGAGAAAGAAACGAAAACAAAAGACAAAGCACTAATTGTAAACAGGATGAGAAAAGTAAATCATTTCATATCTACAGCAATTAAAGCTTAGATATGAGTGTTGCATGGGGCAGTGTGAGTGAGGGGATACAGTGTGATGACAGTGTGAGTGAGGGGATACACAAGCAATTCACATATTCATGAGTTATTTTGTCGCAATAAGTGAGTGGCCCCACACCCCCCAGCGAAAGAGTCCCAGGGGTGTGTGCCTGGGGACATATGCAAGTGAATTGATACCGTTTTGCATGCACAAAGACTGACAGAAGTGGCCCGTAATTGCTGTGCCCACACCGCAGAGGCTGAGGACCCCACCCTATCAATCGAGGGGAGGGATCCACCCGAGAGCAGCCCGGTGGACGGGACACGTCCCACACCGAGGGATCCAGGGCAGTCCGCCGGCACCACTTAGGCGCCCCGCCAACCCCAGGAGAACCAGACGACCCCCCACCAACCTGTAGGGCCCACAATGCAGCCAGTCCCTGCCCAGCCCGAGGGCGGCAGAGTATCCCTTGTTTGTTGGAAAGGAGGGAGGCTAGGGGCACCCGGGAAGAAAATGATAAAGGGGGGGAGGAACCCAGGGAGCAGCCGCGGGTCATGAGAGGGGAGCTCCAATGCCAAGCAGTCATCCAGCCCGGGGGGGCGGGGGGGGGGGGGGCTCAGGAGCACCGCCATGTAGCTAAGTGGGAACCCACCTCCCCCCTGTTACTATGACTCCCAGGTCCCCAACTGGCAGTCATTTATTTATTTACAGCATTTAACACCATTTGTGGGAGGCCACTTTATATAGTGGGCAACAATATTTGCTTGGGCACAGTTTCTTCCACAGCTACAAGTTGTAGAATCTTTGATAAAGATATGACTTCTCCTATTATTATATATTTAGTTATCCATCACTCCATTTTCTATCCCGCTGGTCTTTATTGGGTTCGTGGGTGAGCTGGATGCTATTCCAGCTGACTTTGGGGAATAGACAGTGTGGACATGGAAACTCTCATATCATTTTTCACAACAAAGTCAATTTATTTTCTTTGCTTTTATGTCTGCCAACCTTGACAACGATTGTTCGCTAAGATATGTCCAGTATCGCAGTAGCTTGCCCAAATTTGGAAGTGGTTGCTTAGCGGCCCACCAGGAACCAGTAAGAATGCTTTTCACGCTTGCTGATCTATTATTGTCGTAGATATGACACACCTCTTTGATCTGCGTGTCTATGGCAATGCTAAGCGAGAAGAGGGAAAGTGTCATCAAATTCCTTTTGTTTGTGGACGGCACGAAAACCAAAATAAATACAAAGTGTGTAGGATGCCTGCACAATGTGCTGCATACGGTTGCACACAACGCAGTAAAATCACAACAAGAGAACTGGGAAAAACCTTTCATTGGTAAGAAAATTTTTGGGGCTTTTTTCCAAATGTCCTGTATTAATAGGACATTGTTTGACGTTGACAAAAATAAATCTCATGAAAATTTGTTGAGAAATGAGCAATCTCAGCTCATATTTATTTTCAGTGTTCACACATTGCCTTTGATGGGAACGCTGACCCCACCAACGTGGCCGCCACGTAGGCACATCACACGTAATGGCACCTTCTAGTATCTATTTATTTTTCTATTCAAGTCTGTGTATTGCTGTTAGAACTCTAAAATCACTCCACCAACTCCTTTCCCATTAGATGCACCGTCTGATGCCACTGCAATGCGAGGTGCCGTGACGTCAGACGACCACCTTGAGCATCACTATGCAACGCAACATGGCGTTCCATTGCTGCACCCTTGCAGCACATACACAATGAACGGTCCCTTCTAAATGCGGGGTAAAAAGGCTTTTTACGGACGGATGGATGGATGCACACTTTGTGTGTGTCTTGTCCTCCGCCGCATCCCTGAGACTGACTCACCGTACCCCTGGGGTTTGATCAAACCCATGTTAAAGTAGAACCAAACAGACCACCAACAAAAAAACTGTCTAGTCAATTTGACACATCACAGACAACCCGGACAATGAATGAATGAATACGAAATTCGGAAAGTATATGAAGTCAGGCTTCAAAATGGTCAAGAATGTAAACATTCTTTCAGTGAGCAGGAGCTGTGGACGTGTCGATGAATGCTCTGAAAATCCCGCTTCCCCAGAACTCTCAGCAGTCAATTAAAAACACGCCTTCTTTCACGGTTCCTAATAGGGAGAGAAGACTTTCCAGCGACGGACATTACAAACGCTCTAACTGGCAGCAGAGAAACAGCCTCTGAACTGGCATAATGAGCTGGGCCACCAAGACAGTTTTTCCTCCTTTGAAATTCAGCGGGACAACGCGCTTTTGTGGCCGCAGAAGGGTGTGCCATAAGCGGCCACGGTGGTGCGACTCGCACCAGTCCCCCTTGGATGATTTATTTCTTTTTTTTCCCCCTCCTCCACCTCGCCCTCCGACTTGTGGCTGGTGGCTGTGAGGCTGACGGCCCTAATTCTGTTATGGGTCAGGGTTAGGCTACTCTAACCGGTGCCGGACTGGCAAAGGGGCGCGAGGTGGGGGCAAGAAGTGGAAATTCAGCTGAATAGCCACTGCATTGAATAAGAGTGCTTTGTGTTTGTATATTGGGGGAGGGCCTCATGCTAGAAAGCATACGCCCCAGCCTGCTGTCATCATGGGTCTAGTTTTAAGCCCTGCCCCAAAAAATCAGGCCAACTGAGGTGATGAAAAAGTATTTTAAGCTATATCTAAAAAAATCACTACTAAATTGTTCTTTGCACATGTTTTGAGCACTTCAATATATTTATCATATTTAATGTATTGCGAAACAAAACACAACAATGAGTTTAGTTTAACTTCAACAACCACTGATTTAGAGTTTTTGAATGTGGGAGGAAGCAAACCAGATATTTATTTTGAATAAAAATATTTAGAATTTAATAGATTCACAATATTTCAAATAATTTTGTGGAATCAAAGTATAATTTAGAGGTGGTAAGGATGCAGTCATTCTCAGATTTAATTTAATTTTGTCAAATTTGTGTTGAGACCCAATCCAGAAATATGGTGGACTGGACATGACTGCACTAAAACCACTGTACACTGTGTATTGTATTATACTGTAGGTCATAATCAGATATTGCGTTTACCATTTTCACTCATTCATTCATTTATGTATACAATTAGTACTTAATACAATAAAAGGTGCACTAAAAATTGAATGTAATATGAGATTTGAATGCATAAATGTGTCTCATAATCCTTATACTACTGGTTTTGAACTCATTTCCTTAGTGTCTATATTTGAGATTACCGGTATATGTGCAATTGTGCATGTGAGATTAAATCAGGTCCCAGTTGGAAAATACATCAGATAATTGTGAAAAATATTTCTGTAAGAACAACAAGATGCAATCTCATTTCTCTTTATTAGCTCCTGTATGTGTTGTAGTTTACAGTCCACATTTTTTGTTCGGTATTTATCTTCTTATTTCCTTTCTTCAACACAAACAATAATATAAAGCACAGGCGAAAAAAACAGACAATAATGACTATTGTGACTGACAGCTGACCCGCATTGATCCAACCTTCCAACAACAGACTATTTGCTACTGACAGATGGGCAGCAGGAAATTAAATTCTGGCAGACCTCATCCATTTACCATTGTTGCACTGCCAGGCTTTATCTGCTCTCCATCTTTGAATAACGAACATAATTAATCTGATAGAGTCAGCAGCATCCACTGTGGGGTTCAACAACTTGTAAAAATGTAATCAGATCATTGAGATTCCAAGAATGTGACTTTCCCAAATGCATGTTTTCATGTTATGAATCTCTTCAGAATTTTAAAATGCAATAAGCAATTACTTTGCCAACCTATGCTGCCAATTCAATCATGCGCAAATATGACCAACATGCATCCATTCTTGAGTTTGGTTCAGTTCTCTGCCAAGTGTCTTTTCAACTGTCTTGAGAAACAAAATTACGGAATGCAGCGCATCAAGTCATAATGAGAGATGACTTATGCCTTAATTCCCATTCCACTTTTTTCCCTTTTAATTTCACACTTAGAATTGCTGAAATGGTACCAAAAGTTGTCTTTGCAGTTAAAAATATGACAGCACCAGTTTGACTCTGGAAATGATTCATTTAAATTCAATTATTTCCTAAGGGAAAATGTACAGTTAAGAATTGTAGGTTGACCAGTGTCCTTTAAATTTGGAGCATCCACTTTATTGGGAAAATTGTCCTCCATGCAAAAGACTAATACAAGAGCTGAAATAAAATCAATACTGGTAATAAAGTTAATTTAAGTGACACAATAAAAAAATAGTTTAGGTGCACTGAATTAAAAAAAATATTCAAATTGAAAATGAGTGGGCTATCAAAAGGACAAAGATTTATGTGTGAGAACTCAAACATGCAAAGAAGCATGGCATCTGCTCATGTTGCCAGCCAGAAGCTTTTCCTAACTTCCTACTGAAAGAAAAAGGCTTGTGAAATAACCTCCAGTTATGTTCTGTAAAAGCGACATGTAAATGTTCCCCTGATTAAGCATAAAGACACTCTTATCGTTATTAAAAAAAAAAAAAAACTTTGTGGGTAGAACATCTATGTATGTAATTTACCAACAGAAGTCAATTTTCTATTCTTCATCTGTATTCCTGCTTCATCCTATAATTAGTGGCTCGGGAGATTAGTTATGTCTAGAACAGATGTTCGCTCAGGTTGGAATCTGATGGTTGATTGAATTTTAACTTGGTTAAGGACCGCACACAAGAGCACATGCTAAACACACATGCTCTCACATAAACTGTCAAAACTAATAAAGACTCAATGAGCCTGATCGACTAAAGGTTTGCGCATGCAACAACAGATGCAACCTTGATTGCGCACGGAAACAAATGTGGAAGCTGGTCTCCGCACCGGGAGCAGCCAGAATCGCGTCCGCAAAACACGCCAAATTGCAGTTCATTTTGCATGTTGTGTGAGGAGCATGTAGAAATTGATTAATTTAGCACACGCAAGGTTGAGTCATTAAACCTGAGATGAATTGTGTCGGCTGGTTTTGCGTCTCTGCCGCGAAATAGGAGGGGGCAGGGAGAGCTTTTCTGCTCATTTAAATATTTTTGAAATGCTAACAAAAATGATGGCGGCATCTCAGCACCAATGCAATTTGGGAGCTTCTACTGTATATGATCTGATGGCTGAGTTGGAGACAGTCACAAGGAGTCATGCCATGTCACCTATTACAAAACTCCTTTCAACCCAGCATTTCTTTGCATCTGGGTCATTTCAGCACACTGTGACAGTTGGTGCTGCCCTCTCTCAAAGCAGTTTTCCCAGGGTGCTCTCCTATGTTTTACACCCAATGGTACGCAGGATGGGCACATACAGTACATCTAATTCCATGCACTCAGGATGATTTAAATCAAACAAATCAGAGCTTTTATGTGGCCCTGGCTATCCCAAAATGATCAGACTGATCAATATATTATCTGTAAATCAGTAATATGTTTGTTTGGATCGACCACTAACACTTCCGATTTCATCACTTCAATCTTTATTTTGCGCTTGTGGTACTCTACCAAACTCTGACACATTTACATCTGTTGCCAACAGGGCATGCAATCTTTTAAAGTGAGTGAACACATACTTTATCGCTCACTTTTTGGTATATTAGTACACCCCAATTCCAATGAAGTTGGGACGTTGAAAACGTATTAGTACACCCCATCCGAATCAGATGCCCCAGCCACCTCATCTGGCTCCTCTCAATGCGGAGGAGCAGCGGCTCTACTCTGAGTTCCTCCCGGATGACCGAGCTTCTCACCCTATCTCTAAGGGAGAGCCCGGACACCCTGCGGAGGAAACTCATTTCGGCCGCTTGTATCCGGGATCTTGTTCTTTCGGTCACGACCCGCAGCTCATGACCATAGGTGAGGGTAGGAATGAAGATCGACCGGGGTCTCCGTATTTTACGCTACATAATGTGCCACACATTTTCAATGGGAGACAGGGCTGCACTGCAGGCAGGCCAGTCGAGTACCCGCACTCTTTTACTACGAAGCCACGCTGTTGTAACACATGCAGAATGTGGTTTGGCATTGTCTTGCTGAAATAAGCAGGGGCGTCCATGAAAAAGACGTTGCTTGGATGGCAGCATATGTTTCTCCAAAACCTGTATGAACCTTTCAGCATGAATGGTGCCTTCACAGATGTGTAAGTCACCCATGCCATTGGCACTAACACAGCCCCATACCATCACAGATGCTGGCTTTTGAACTTTGCGTCCATAACAGTCCGGATGCTTCTTTTCCTCTGGCCCAGAGGACACGACGTGCACAATTTCCAAAAACAATTTGAAATGTCAGACCACAGAACACTTTTCCACTTTGCATCAGTCCATCTTAGATGAGCTCGGGTGTTGTTGATAAATGACTTTTGCTTTGCATCGTCGAGTTTCAAGCTGCACTTACGGATGTAGCGCCGAACTGTATTTACTGACATTGGTTTTCTGAAGTGTTGCTGAGCCCATGTGGTGATATCCCTTACACATTGATGTCGGTTTTTGATGCAGCGCTGCCTGAGCGATCGAAGGTCACGGGCATTCAATGTTGGTTTTCGGCCTTGCCACTTACATGCAGTGATTTCTCCAGTTTCTCTGAAACTTTCGATTTTATTATGGACCGTAGATGATGAAATCCCTAAATTCCTTACAATTGCACGTTAAGGAACATTGTCCTTAAACTGTTCGACTATTTTCTCACGCACTTGTTCACAAAGAGGTGAACCTCGCCCCAGCTTTGCTTGTGAATGACTGAGCAATTCAGGGAAGCTCCTTTTATACCCAATCATGGCACCCAACTGTTCCCAATTAGCCTCTTCACCTGTGGGATGTTCCAAACAGGAGTTTGATGAGCATTTCTCAACTTTCTCAGTCTTTTTTGCCACCTGTCCCAGTGTTTTTGGAACATGTTGCAACCATAAATTTAAAAGTTATTGATTATTTGCTAAAAACAATAACGTTTATCAGTTTGAACATTAAATATCTTGTCTTTGTAGTCTTTTCAATTAAATATAGGTTGAACATGATTTGCAAATCATTGTATTCTGTTTTTATATATGTTTAACACAACGCCCCAACTTCAATGAAATTGGTGTTGTAAAAGATTGCAATCTTACTTATCATGCGCAACACGCTCAGCAACAGCGTGCACCATCGGTTATAGGGAAAATGTTATTTGAGATCTTTGTCAAATTATGTGAGAAATCTACCTGTATAGTGCAAGGTACATGACAAAGTAGTAGACACCAGAGAACCTGGAAGAGCCCTTGACAAGTGAAGTGGTGAGCTGTCAGAGCCAGCAAGGTCTTTTCTACTGGCCTAAACATTATCAGAAGCACTGGCCCACATTTATAACCTACTGTGTATTCTAACATTTGTTTCGTGAAATTGAATTGAATTCATTCACTCCCAACAGGCTATTCGCTTTGTTTCGTAGTGTTTATCTTGGCTGCACTGCTTCCAGTACTGCGCATGCGTGTTAGTTTTTATTTTGTCCAGTCAGCCCAACGTGCCGCCCAGTGTTGGCCTATGTAACTTAAATTATTTGCAAAGGGATTGTTCATTTTAATGTAATTATTTCCAAATCAGTATCATTAGGCGATTATTTTTGCACTGTTGTATTGCTAAATACCATGACTGGATTAAAGTTGCTACTAACCTCCCTGCAAAGTGTGACATAAAGCAAATGCTTTTCATAAAGAAAGGAACAGTGGGAGGACTGTCAGGCATTATTTTGGAGGAGGAACCACCTCGGAGGACACTGCTAATCTAACCCTCATCTTTTAGTTGCGAGTCAACCACAAATTCAATGCAACCTCTACAGCGATTTAACAAGGAAAAACAAAGCCTGAACAAAATATTGACCCCCCTCCTGACAATCCATCCATCCATCCATCCATCCATTTTCTGAGCCACTTCTCCTCACAAGGGTCGCAGGTGTGCTGGAGCCTATCCCAGCTATCATCGGGCAGGAGGCGGGGTACACCCTGAACTGGTTGCCTGCCAATTGCAGGGCACACATAAACAAACAACCATTCACACTCACATTCACACCTACGGGCAATTTAGAGTCTTCAATTAACCTACCATGCATGTTTTTGGGATGTGGGAGGAAACCGGAGTGCCCAGACAAAAACCCACGCAGGCGGGGCCAGGGATTGAACCCAGGTCCTCAGAACTGTGAGGCAGACACTCTAACCAGACGGCCACCGTGCCGCGCTCCCGACAATATTTTTGGTAATTTGTGGTGAATACCGCAAATGCTTGTTTATTGTTGCAAATCACCTCCTAAACTATTCACTGTGCACACTATATGTCCACTGCCAGTTAACAATAAAGGAATATAGAGATTGTTTAGTAAGACATATACGTTGTCAATCGTCTAGGAAGACTGATTTCAGAGCTGACTGAGGCTTTTTTGCACTACAGCACAGGTGTCAAACTCAAGGGCGGGGGACCAAATCTGGCCCACCAAGTCATTTCATGTGGCCCGCGAACGCAAATCATCAGTGTCAACTTCCATGATTCTTGCTCAAGTTTTCATAAAATAATAACAATAAATAGTATCGTTGAGACATTGCAAGCATTTTCTATTTACAGTAACTTGAACAAACTATTATCCTTGACTTGTGATTTCAAAACTAGGTAGCCATCAATTTGTTGTGTGTATGTAATAATATTATGAGGTGACTAAACATTTATATGGTTTCACAGTCAACGGCCCTTTAAGGGAAACCGTGACTACAATGTGGCCCGCGACAAAAATGAGTTTGACACACCTGCTCTACAGTCTGTTGTAATTCGCCTCAAAGATTATTGACGGGGGGTTGATGTGGGAGCTTTGTTTGAGTCGGTCAAGGTCTTTTCACACCAAACCTATCGAACCATGGCTTTTAAGAGGCATGGTTAAACTTCGTGTACTGGGGTGTAGTCATGCTGGAAATGAAAAAAAGGGCCTTCTTGAAGCCATTCCCACAAGGTTGGAAGCCTACAACTGTTTGAAAGAAAAGAAAAATAAAGATTCAAGGGAAGCTAATATTTGAATAAACGAAATCTGGGTCGCAGGATGGCGCAAGGAGGGACTGCCTCACATTTAAAGATTCTGGGTTTGAACACCGGCTCTGACCTGTCTGTGTGGCATTTGCATGTTCTCTCCATTGGGTTTTAACTACAAGAGGTTTTAACATCTCACTGACAGAATTGCACAAAAGGGTAACTAGACCCCTCCCCCACATTTATTTCCTTCCACCCTCACTAGTTATAAATGTTGCAGGTGCTGCTTGTGCCTTCGTGTATATTAAATGAACATTCGGTCCCCTCGCAGGCGTGTTGTTCAAGGCATCTCATAGAAGCACTTATTCCTTTCGTTACAAAGACGTAATACCACAGTATGTGTCTCAGATCTCAGTTCGATCACTTAATAACTGAAGGATAACGTAAAAATAGAAAATAGTGTCAATTCGTGCTTTACCAACAGTAATACCGAGAGATTTTAAGCTTTCAGATGAGACTCACATACACAAAAAAAAGCACATTATTTTTTAAGTTTAGCAAATTCAAGAGGAAAGCAAAAAACACTCCCACTTGCTTTAAAGCCACCTGTTATGCTGTCACAACAACATTTGAAAAACGGTAAGACCCAACAAATGAGCCCAAGAGAAACGTTGGCTAAAAGTAAAGGCTTAGCCTGAGCACAGCAGACTATTGTTCTAATGATTTCCATTTCGTTTGGATATGACAGATAAACAATATAACATGCAGCATTCATTAGATTTTTCACAATCCGAAATAACTGCAAAATATGCAACAAGATCATTCTCACGAAAATCTTACACATATATGACTTATTAAGGGCCTATTATGTTATACATAAATGGATTTTAAAAAGCGGCATGCTGGACGAGTGGTTAGCCCATCTGCCTCACAATTCTGAGGACCGGCGTTCAAATCGCCTGTGTGGAGTTTGCATTTTCTCCCCGTCCGTGTGTGGGTTTTCTCCGGGTACTCCGGTTTCCTCCCACATCCCCAAAATATGCATGCTAGGTTAATTGAAGACTCTCTGCCCGTAGGTGTGACTGTGACTGATTGTTTGTTTATATATGCCCCTCGATTGGCTGGTGACCAGTTCAGGGTGTACCCCGCCTCTCGCCCGATGAAAGCTGGGTTGGCTCCAGCACGCCCGCGACCCTCGTGAGGATAGGCGGTACGGAAAATGGGTGGATGGGTTGATTTAAAAAAAAAAAAATGTATTGCCATGTACCTCCAGAGATGATTTTTGACCTAATTATTTTTAAACTATCACAGAAGTGAACACAGCAAACACACACTATTAGTGTTATTGGAATGTACTGTACAAGGGACAGCTTTCCAGGGTACTTCGAAGCCTGCAGATTGACATTATCATGGAATTCAAAATAATGACCATCTTATCAATCATACATTCTATAGTTATAGCATTTCAAAGTTAAACAAAAATCGGATTTGTCAGGCACGTTTTGCTACAGCAGCTCTGTATGAAAACTGTTTTTGTTTTTCCCCCGAACTGTGTCCCTGTCAGCGGGAGCACATTTTTATTGACTTCAGAGAGTAGCTGTTTCAAGTTTATCAGTCCTCCAATGAGTTCCACATGTGACAGCAGGCAAAGCACCAATTTCAAACAATCTTGAAATCGCTCGCTCACAGCCAGGACCAAACACTTTCAATGAAGCTCTAACATCATTCATATGTATCAGACTAGGTTTAAATCCTGGATATATGGCGAGCATAATAATCACGCTCAGAGCTCTGCAATGACGGTTTTTAAATCTGAACTTATTCAAATGTGATTGACTTGTGAATGACATTATTTGGGTGAGAAAATATCCAAAATACACGTGCGACTCCTTTTATCTGTGATGTTAATTGAGATATGGATATGGTCGGATTCGGACTTCAACAAACATCACTTAATTTAGGATGGCAAGATGACAGGAACATGGCAAGGAGCTGCCACGCTTCGCTTCTTGGTTGTAAAGCGTGGGGAAATAAGAGAAGTTTGGCTTTGGAAATATTCAAAATATATCTCCTTCCACTTGGATCAGAGTATATTTTTTTACATCTTTACATTGGTTCATTCGTGGATAGTAATTCAATAAAGTGATTTCAATGGACAACAGAAATCAATGTTGAGTGGAATAAATACCGCATTTGCCATCAGTATGTTAACATCCACCATGGCTGCTCTCTTCAAATAATCTTTATTTCTTTCTATTTTTAATTTTACTACAATGGATGAAGTAGATTTAACTCAGTAATCTCACCAGAATTTATTTGACTGGACATATCAGGGTGGGGATGAATGAAAGCACGCTATAAATACCGCACTGTCTCAAACTCGGCAGCATGGTGGACGACTGTTAGCAAGACACCCAAAGTCAGCTGGGATAAGCTCAGCACACCCGCATCCCATAGTGAACAGTACTGAGAATCGATGGATGGATGTTTCAAACTCATCAAGGAACAACACAGTTAAAAAGAACTCCATTGAATTGGAGCACTTGGACTCATTAAGAAAGGCGTGTATGTCCCAAAACATGGGCTGCGGCTGTGCTTTTACTGAGCAGCCTGTGTGAGACTGAGCTGCACACCAGCGGGATGAGCTAGATTGAGGAGGCTGCTGTTTATGTAATACCTTCACTGCATGAAGCTCAAAGCCTTTCTCGATATGTACCATACCGTAAGCTTGAAACACAGTCACTTCCTCGCAAATAGTTTGTTTTCAATGTAAAAACTTGTTCTCAGGAGCTTTCAGTCTTGAAAATTGCAAGTGACGTGATCAGCGAGATAAACAGTGCTGCTTAGGGGTGTGATGGATGTGAAGAGAGGAAGCTGAAGAGTCGGCCGAGTCATTTAGACACGATTAATAATGCATCGTGTTCCTATCTACAGCAGGAAGACTCTCTCCCTTGTTCCCTCTCTCTCTCACTCGCTCACACACACACTTTAGGTACAGTGCAGTCTACTGAATCAAATTGGAGCTGAAGTAATCTGCTCTACGTTATAGTAGCATCACCAGATCTGAGTCCAGCTGGTTTTAAAGGACAATGGAACTGTCTTCAGTTACTCTGAGCAGCTTTCAGTGGCCAAATATGACACAAATTATAGTCATGTTTAGAGCTAATTCACTGTTGGTCTAGTGTCCACACCCATGCCGCACCTCAGCAGGACTGGAGCTAAAGCCTTCAGCTGCTCTCACCTCTGTGTATCACTGGATAATCACACAAAGGCAAAATATCCATGTGATTTCTCCCTATCGACAACAAAAAGAAACGAGTGGCATTAAAACATATCCATCCATCCATTTTATATCACGCTGGACTTTATCCAAAGCCGAGGTGAGGTGCACTCTGGACTCGTCGCCAGTCAATCACATGGCCCAAATAGAGAAGCAACCATTCACACCTGGACAATTTAGTCTTCAATGAAGCGACCACTTGTGTTTTTGAATGTAGGAGGACCGCCGGAGTACCTGGACAAAACTCAGGTAAATACATGAACAACATCCAAACTCCAAATGCAAACAATCCGAACCAGGAACCTCTCGACTGAGGTAGACGAGCTAACCACTGAGGCCAAGTGCAGCCGAAAAAAGTTAGAATTGAAATCATAGTAAATAATGACATAATGAGTTGTGAGGGAATTAAAGTAGCCAAATGAAATTAATTCTTAGTGTAATAATTTTCTGGGGTTGAATTTTTAAAATTTCCAAATACATTGGACCCCCACATATTCGCGGTTTGACACCCACGAGTTCTCATATTCGAAGATTTGTTTAAAATAAATAAATAAATAAAATAAAGTTTTCCCCTTTTAAACTTTTTTAATTTTTTTCTATTTTGCTACAGAACTAACCCCCCCCCCCCCCCCCAAATGCCTGTGGGCAGTAAATACCTGCTTATTTAAAAAATATAATAATTGGGGGGGGGCAAAATAACGGTAAAACAGCAAATAAAATAGCAGGCCGGTCCCTATGCTCTGCGAATAGCAGCGGTCCACTGTTTTTGAGTGAGTGTCCTTTAAAAAAAATTACTTGCTTGAGAGTCAGCATAAAAATAAATTCCATCTTGATCTTCTTGAGAGTTTTGAGCGGGACTTAAAATAGTTTTGTTATCTTGTCTCAAGAAAAAGGTTTCAACGAGTACAGGCTTTCATTAAAATGTAAAGCTTCAAACAGTTTGTACAGTCGCGGTTCATTACAAGTTCACCTTTTGATGTGAAAGTCCAGTGAAGCTAGGTGAACAATAACAATGTTCCCATTGAACACATGGCCTTGTTATTATATGTAGCATGTTGTAAAATAAGGACTTCAATATGAGATGCTTATATAACACTGGCAAGCAATCTTTGTGCTTTCAGCCAGTTATTAATACATTCGAGTTATTGTTTGTCATACTTCAACACCATATGAAATAGCTTAAATGATGTTTGATTTGTCCAAAAAAATAGTATACAGTGATCCACAGAATATATGTGCAATGATTTGATGCATTAAATAAAATATAAGTATATTGCATGCGTTGTTATGCAAAAAAAAAACAAAAAAAAAACAAAACCTTTAAATATTTGTTTTTCATTTTACAGTCATTATATATACCTTTGGACCCAAATGGTTCAATAAAAACAAGTCTTCTCATTCATTTAAAAAGAAACACATTACAAATAGTTGCCTTACCACAATGGAATCAAACTGAAGTTTGCGAGTGCTCAGTGGTGTCCCAGTATCGCAACAAATCAATCTCAGAGTTCAATAATCACTCTAAAATCTGAATCTGGATCTTGAATAGTGTATGTAGAGAAAGCATCACTTTGACTACACAGGCAGCATGCAGACAGAGCTGAGGGATTAGAAAAGCAAAGGATAGATCTAGCCTCTCTTTCTCTATTTGTCTGTCGGTCTCTCTCTCTTTGCAGCACTCCACTCTGCCGCGTCCTTCCTATCTGAAGCACAGTGGTACAGTCCGCCTCTGTCGTGTACTATGTGCGAGACCGTTCCATTAGTCTTGCTGCAGGGGGAGTCCGGGAGTGATGTGAGGAGGGAGGGTATGTAAGAGGGAGGTGACGGTTTGAGAGAAGCAGATGGGTGGCTTGTGGGAGGGGGATGGATGGAAGCAGGGAGGGATGAATAGAGGAGGAGGTGGAGTAAGCGAGTGGGGCTGCCCAGTGACAGATGTGTTGACTTAGTGTGAGATGCTTTCTGCACATTGATGGGAAAGTCCTGCAGATTTGAACAGATATAAGACCATTTCTCCTCTGTCTATATTGATAGAAAATTGCTTACATCCTTTTTTTGTATTTGTTTTACAACATATGAGAATGACACTCAGTAAGCACAGACCTCCAAACAAGGCCTGACAATACTGCTTTGCTGTATCATAACCACCTCACACATTAGGTAACCAGCAGAAGCACCGTTTATGGTCTAAAGAAGAACGACGTGCCATGATCTACTCTATGGGAAGTTGATTCCGCTCAACATGGTAATGGTAACACAATAGGATAATAATTCAGTGATAGCTGCTGTCTCTTAAAAAAAAAAACACTAACATTAATGAAAATAATCTACTGATTAATTAGGCATTCATCATTTTCCATCAACCTTCTTATAGTTGAAAGACAATTTAGTCAAATGTCCCTCTTGATAGTAACAGCCACAGGTTCTCTTGGCAGTCCTAAGTGAAACATTGCTCTCCAGTGTTGTCATAAAGATAGAGTTAAAAGGTATGATATTTTGGAATCGATGGGCCTCATTTACCACGAAGGGGCTAATTTTACGACACAAATAAAAGCATTGCCATTCTGGCTGTTCAAAAAGCGCCTCTTTTGGAGACAACACAGATATAGATTTGAAAATCTTTAAAAAAAAAAAAAAAAAAAATTAAAAAAAAAAAAAAAAAAAATGACATGCGCATGCATCTTAAACGTTTTGGGGAGGCATACACAAATACAGTGTGTCACAATGGCAACAATAAGGTCAGTGCTGTTGTTGCATTCGTGCTTCTAATGCTTCTCCAGCAAAGTGTGCATGTGTGTGAAAGGGTGTGGAATCTTCACCACAGAGAGTATGAACAGGAAAAACTATTGTGTGCTAATTAGAAGTATGTTCACGGCAGTATGAAATACACACACACAAACACACACGCTCACATCCAGATGTGACGTGACTGCTGTGTACTTTGCCTTTGGGAGGCATCCATCCATCCATCCATTTTCTGTACCGCTTATCCTCACTCGGGTCGCGGGCATGCTGGAGCCTATCCCAGCTATCTTCGGGCGAGAGGCGTGGTACACCCTGAACCAGTCGCCAGCCAATCGCAGGGCACACATAAACAAACAATCATTTGCACTCACATTCACACCTACAGGTAATTTAGAGTCTTCAATCAACTCGAGAGGCGTGGTACACCCTGAACCAGTCGCCAGCCAATCGCAGGGCACACATAAACAAACAATCATTCGCACTCACATTCACACCTACAGGTAATTTAGAGTCTTCAATCAACTTACCACTCATGTTTTTGGGATGTGGGAGGAAACCAGAGTGCCCGGAGAAAACCCACGCAGGCACGGGGAGAACATGCAAACTCCACACAGGCGGGGCCGGGATTTGAACCCCAATCCTCAGAACTATGCTAACCAGTCATCCATCGTGCTGCCCTTTTGGGAGGCAAAAGTGTTTTACATAATAGCAAAAAATATACACCATTGTGTGTTCATAATGAGACTTTTTCTATTAAAATGCTGCAATTGTTTTTCATTTTGTTCCTGGACACTACACCCAACTAAATATAGTAATTGTTTGATAGTTTTTTAATAAAAAATAAACGTGAGGTTGATGTTGTTTTTTTTTTATTTTGAAATGTTGGTTTATGTTTTATGGATAAATAATAACATTTCATTTGGCATTAAAAAAAAAGTATATTATCAGTATACTGTATAGATATACCTAACCGCATAAAACATCTGAGCGAACCTGTATCAGAATGTAAGGCATGTGTCCAGTGTGCCTCAAATGAAGTTCACAGAAAATAAATATTACACAAAGATGTGCCTGTCTAACGGAAGTAGCTGAAATGATTATGGAGTGTGTATGATGAAAGAACAGTCCTTGTGTTTGTATGTTACACTCTGCAGTAAGGACCAGGAAAATTATTGATAAAAATTAAGTCAGATTATTTACTTGCTGCATCCCCCAAGGGCCAAACAGACCAAAATGAGCTACCCATTCATCCCCATGGAGTTGTTGGTTTGGTGGTGTTACAGTTGTAGTTAGAGCTCTTTCAAACTGCTGCTATTCTCTAATTAAATTCTTATTTGCACTGTGGCAAATATAGGGCACGTTGAATTCATACTGCTTTGAAGGTGAGTCTGCTTATTTTACATAACTTCTAGTGTATATGCATATTTTGTTCTTACATTCTTCTCTGAAGATCCCTTGTTGAGGCTGTTACCTTTTTTTAAATAAATTTTGCAGGACACAAAAAGCGAAAACGAAAAGTAAAGCACTATATGTATGTCCATTTGGCAGTTTGAATTATTGAACTATTTCATCCATCTACACAAACCATTCTTATTTTATTTCATTTTTGGGTTAAACAACATCAAATAAAGCAGACAGTATGTCCCTTGGTCACCCTTGAAACAATAAATTTCCTATTTGTGAAATCAAACAGAGCTCAATCACCTCCTACTCTGTCCCAATAACACGATTGCTTTGACATGCTTTGGATTCACTCCATCATTTGAAGCAGGAAGCAGTTTATGCAGCCAAGCACACACATGCAGAACAGGGGAGGGATCCTTAATCTCAGTGGTACACTGGCAGAGCAGTACAAAGCTGGTGGTAAGGATTAAATCAGTGTCATCAGTCTGCTTGTCAACCGAACAGTCAGTCTGTGTGAAGATGACATACAAATGAAAATGAAAAGCCCAATTTCATTTTCTGTTAATCTCTATAGCATTCGGTCTGTAGTTGTTAAGGCCAGATAGCAATGGTAAAATTATGAATTTATATGTTTTTTTTTTTTTTTTTTTTTTTTTTACATCAGTGTACTCAAAACTCTTTTACAATAATACTTGTACCTTATTCATCCAATGGGCGGCTGTGACTCAGTTGGTAGAGTGGGTCGTCCAGTGACCAAAAGGTCGCCGGTTTGAATCCCGGTTGCGACTGTCAGCATGTCGAAGTGTCCTTGTCCTTATCTTCCCAAGACACTGAACCCCAATTTGCTCCCAGTGGAGAGCCTATCCTGGCAGCAGGCGCCCATTGGTGTATTAATGTGTACGAGACCGGTAAATGTGAGGCTTTGTTAAGCGCTTTGAGCAGTGTGATGGTGTTGATAAAGGGCTTTATACTGTTAGTGGAGTCCATTTATCCTCTACCCAATGATGTTCGCAAGCAGCCATGGAAGAAAAGTAAATACCTCATTCAAACATTGATGAAGCAGTAGCAACTGGGGGGTGAGTGTTTTACTCAAGGATTCATCCATTGGAGAGTGAGAAGCCTGGACACAAATCTGAGCGCTTGAAGTAACTCTAGTAGCCTGATCAGGTTTACCCGATCAGGTTTACCCTACAATCTTTCCTTGCTGGAAAACAGTCATTTGTACTGTTACCAGAGCTATTCAAGCAAAGGTTGGGTTGGTGGTGGTGCAAAAGCAGAATATTAATATTTTTGTATATATAGAGTATATAGCAATTCAAACCAAACACCCCAAGAATATTGTTGAAACTGAAACAGTTTCAAAAAGAGGAATGTTGCAATATTCTTGACCATTGTAGCTCTTATCTGCAACTATAGGAAACGTTTGGTTGAGGTTATTGCTGCCAAAGCAAGCTCCACCAGTGATCAAATCCAAAGGCTCACGTTTTTTTCCCCCACACTGCTCTGTGACGTTTACATGTTGTTTTGAGGGAAAAACAGAGAAACATATACAGTGGCACCAAACTTAATTTGTTACGAAACTGTTCGCGAACCTCCTCAATTTTGTCCCTAACGGACTACATAGTGCACTCTCCACTCACTGACATGCGCCATAGTCCTTGTTTTCTTTTTACTTATCTTTCTCTATGGTACTTCCTTTTCTCTTCTTTATGCCCCCCCCGCCCTCCTCACTCTACCCTCCCTTCCCCCACCGTACACATATGTATGTATTTGCATGCTACTTGTGCTTGTATCTATAAATCATGATATATTCCCTTCTCTTCCGTTTCCATGTTTTGGCTATGCTGAACTCATATACAACACATTCAATACATAATACCTTCTATCACAACTTCATATGACCAGCTATGCAGTAAAAAAGTACCCATTAGATTTATAATATTTATGAGAGTTATCTATCTTTCCCACACATGTATAAAAGATACCCTCACACAGATTGTCCCACATTTACTTATAACAGGGGTGTCAAACTCTTTTTTTGGCACTGGCCACATCGTAGTTATGTCTTCCCTCTGAGGGCCGCTACGACTATGAACCCATATAAATGAAAGATTACCACATATATTCTAATTACATACAGTATACACAACACATTGATGAATAACCAGTTTTGAAATCAGAAGCCTATAAAAACATGTTTTTTAATTGTTACATTTCTTTTCAAAGGGGGATTGGTAACAAAAAAAATGCTTGGAAATATCTGAATGGTATTACACCAGAACACAATGAGCAATTTTGATTTGCTTTCGCGGGCCACATAAAAAGATGTGGTGGGCCGGATCTGGCCCCCGGGCCACCAGTTTGGCACCTGTGATTTATAACAATTGTACACTTATCACTCGATTCAGAAAAAGCTTTTGACAAAGTTAACTGGCCGTTTCTTTTTGCTGTACTTCCCAAACTTGGCTTCAGTGATTCATATATTCACTGTATCGCAACATTATACAACTCACCCAAAGCTACTCTCACCACAAGTAGGGTCACATCGCAAAGTTTCACTTTACGAAGAGGAACTAAACAAGGATGCCCACTCCCGCACTGGTCAAAATCACGTAAATTACGTACATCTATTGGGAAAAAATTGTGATGATTTAAAACAGGCGGCACGGTGGCCGACTGGTTAGAGCGTCTGCCTCACAGTTCTGAGGACTGGGGTGGTGCCCCGCCTGTGTGGAGTTTGCATGTTCTCCCCATGCCTGCGTGGGTTTTCTCCGGGCACTCCGGTTTTCTCCTCACATCCCAAAAACATGCGTGGTAGGTTAATTGACAACTCTAAATTGCCCGTAGGTGTGAATGTGAATGTGAAGGGTTATTTGTTTATATGTGCCCTGCGATTGGCTGGCAACCAGTTCAGGGTATACCCTGCCTCTCGCCCGAAGATAGCTGGGATAGGCTCCAGCACGCCCGCGACCCTAGTGAGGATAAGCGGCACAGAAAACGGATGGATGGCTTTAAAACGTTGGAACAGCCTACCTATTTCACTTTTGGGGCGCATAGCTACAGTAAAAATTAAAACGTTACCACAAATTAATTATTTTCAATGATCCCTTTCAAACCCATATTAAAATGTTTCCAAATGCTAGACTCTGCCATTTTAAAATTTCATTCTAAAAATAAGAAAAATAGAATCGGCCTTGCTACCCTTCAGAAAGAGTCTCAGATGCCACAATTGTTTTAAGAATCCGATTATTGCAGCCACTTTAACAGCTTGGTGGAAAAGTCTAGAAACCATGCAATCACAGTCAGCACCATATCATTCCTTGCCAATCTGGCACAATCCCGATTTTGAGATTAACAAAATACCCCTTTACTTCAGCACATGGGAACAAAGTGGAATTGACCGCATACATAACTTATTCAAAAATAATGCATTCAGGTCACGTGAAACCTTATTCCAAGAATTTCAAGTTAGAGGTGGTAACTTCCTTCAATACTATAAAGTAAGAACAACAATCCGAAAAAGATTCTCAACACACGTGAATACTGTAGAACTACCTGTTTTTGTTCAGAAAATAGTAGAACTCCTCTCACAAAACAAAGAACTCCTTTCAAAAGTATACAAATTAATCTCAAGTGCTAATTCAATACACTTACCGATGAGGTAAAAGATGATGCAAATGAAAAAGACCTCTCAGTGTCTACTGACAATGATGACTGGGCACAAATCTGTAGAAATATATTCTCAATGACAAAAGCAGTAATTTACAGCTAATCCAGTTCAAAGTAATGCATAGATAATTCAAAATCAAACAGTGGGTACGGAAAGTATTCAGAGCCCCTTAAATGTTTCACTCTTTGTGATATTGCAGCCACTTTCTAAAATCCTTTAAGTTAATTTTTTTTTTACTCAGTGTACACACAGCACCCCATATTGACAGAAAAACAAGGAATGGTTGAAATTTTTGCAGATTTATTAAAAGAGAAAAACTGAAATATCACACAGCCACAAGTATTCAGACCCTTTGCTGTGTGTGATATTTAACTCAGGTGGTGTCAATTTCTTCTGATCATTCTTGAGATGGTTCTACACCGTCATTGGAGTCCAGCTGTGTTTGATTATACTGATGTCATGAACGGAACAGAGGATAGGACCCAAACATGCACGACTCAAAAACAAATGGACAGTTTAAAAAAAGAGAGGTTTAATATACGGGCAGAGGTCGGTACACACGCAGGCAATCCAAAAAAGGCAACAGTATCCAAAAACATGAGGCAAAAAGGCAAGGTCAATAAACGGAACAGGGTCTAGTCTTACTGTGAGTCTTTGATGTGGAAACAAGGAATGCTGGAACGCGACGACAAGGTACAACGAACTGGCGATGACAAAGAATGAGACACGAGGTTAAATGCAAGGTGTAATTAGGCTGAACGAGGCACAGCTGGTGAAGAGGCTCTCAGGTGCAGGTGTGTATGAAACAGGGGGAAGACAAACCACATGTGGTCGGAACCACATGTGGGGAAGACAGGGGGAAGACAAACCACATGTGGTCGGAACCACATAAAGCCTGTTTTCAGGGCAATTTTCAGGGCTAAGCGTGTTCTTCAGAGCCTCCTTTACCGCAGTCTCAATGTCCCAAACAAAAGCGGAAATGAAACATGACTTGGGCAAAATAGTCTTTCGGTCGGACGAAGAATTCTCTTCGCAGAAAATACGTGACAAAGCATCTGGCTTACCATTTTTAGAACCAGGTCGGTAGGATAACATGAAATTAAATCTAGTGAAGAACAGAGCCCATCTAGCCTGTCTCGCATTTAATCTCTTAGCAGATTTAGGATATTCCAGGTTCTTGTGATCTGTCCATACTAAAAACAGAGTATGTGTCCCCTCTAGCCAGTGCCTCCACTCAATCAAAGCCACTTTGACTGCCAACAGTTCACGATCACCAATGTCATAATTTTTCTCAGCTGGGGTCAGTTTTTTGGAGAGAAAAGCACAAGGATGTAATTTATCATCCTTGAGAGATTTCTGGGAGAGCACTGCTCCTATTCCGGCATCAGACGCATCGACTTCTACCACAAACTGCTGTTTGAGATCTGGAAAAGTAAGGATGGGAGCGGAGGTAAAGCTCGATTTAAGTTTCTGAAAAGCTGCCTGAAAAAGCGGGTTCCATACAAAAGGTCTGTGTGGCGAGGTAAGATCATGCAAATGCAAGGCTATAGAACTGAAGTTTCTCATTAACTTTCTGTAGAAATTAGCGAACTCTAAGAACCTTTGTACATCTTTGCGTGACGTGGGAGTGGGCCAATTAATAACGGCATCGACTTTGCAAGGGTCCATTTTGACTTCACCTTGAGCCAGGACGAAACCCAGAAAAGAAACGGACGTCTTGTGGAACTCACATTTCTCAGCCTTGACATATCTTTGATTCTGCAGTAACCGCTGCAATACAGAGCGGGCATGAATAATGTGAGTCTCCTCATCCGGGGAGAATATCAAAATGTCGTCCAAATAGACAAAAACATACACATTCAACATGTCACGCAGGACATCATTGACAAAGTTCTGGAACACAGCTGGAGCGTTAGTTAGTCCAAAAGGCATCACCAAATACTCGTAATGTCCCGTTGGTGTGCTGAATGCTGTCTTTCATTCATCCCCCTCCCTTATCCTGACTAAATGATATGCATTTCTTAAGTCGAGTTTGGTGAAAACCTTGGCTCCCTCCAGGAACTCAAAGGCGGTGGAAATGAGAGGAAGAGGGTACCTGTTCTTCACCGTTATGTCGTTGAGACCCCGGTAATCGATACAGGGTCGCAGTCTTGTCCTTCTTGTCCACAAAGAAAAATCTGACTCCCGCAGGGGGTGAAGATGGCCAAATAGTCCCGGCTGCCAGTGATTCATCCACATACTCCTTCATAGCCTTGTGTTCCGGCCCTGAAAGAGAGAATAACCTCCCTCGTTGGGTGTGGTTCCGGGCAGCAAGTCAACAGCACAGTCATAAGGTCTGTGGGGTGGAAGGGATTTGGCCTTGGACTTGGAAAAAACATATTTAATGTCCTGGTTACAGTAGGGCACTTGAGAAAAGTCAGGATCCCCAGATAAGGTCTGTGGATTGTCATTTGAAACATAGCCCTGAACATCTTGGCTTGAAACAGTTCCAGGCGCAATTGTTGCCCCATGACATAACCTGCCCAGAGGACCAGTCAATGTGGGGGTTATGTAATTTCAACCACGGGTCCCCTAAAATAAGGTCATGATTCATGGCGTCAAAAACATGAAAACTAATGCGTTCCGAGTGAGAATCAAGAAATGTTTGGGTGCGGTGAGTGATCTTGCCCATAAAACTGCCATCTGCAGCATAGGTGTTGCAGTGGCGTTTTATTTGCAAGGTTCTAAGGTGCATACATCTAACGAGGAGGGAGTTGAGTAAGTTTGCGTCAGAACCAGAGTCAATTAATACAGGTTTATGAATTTCTTGATCAGGGGAGCATAGTGTCACTTTAGGAAGAACCCGGGCAGGGTCTTCCTTAATGAAATTCAGACTCACCTCTCCCGTGCCCTTGCTAAAGGCAACCTTGACTTGCTCACGGAATGACCCAACTGCACGGAGTTGAAGCACCGCCTTTCCTCAGTCGGCGTTCACGTTCCTCAGGGGAGAGACGGAACCTGCCCAGTTGCATGGGTTAATCCGTGGTGACGCTAGCCAGTGGGCTGAGACCGGAAACAGGGGATCTGCCTCGGTCTGGCTGGTCACCGAGGCTCGTCCTCCAAGTGCGCGGTGACGCAGCCCTCCGCCGAACTCCGTCCAGCTCGCGATCCAAAAGCCTCGTCGATCTTTACGGCGAGAGCGATGAGAGTGTCCAAGTCGGTCGGCAGGTCTAGCGGGACCAAATGATCCTTTACGGCGGGGTATAGTCTTTGACAAAATGCATTGAGTAGCGCCCTATTATTCCACTGACTCTCAGTAAAATCTGCTCCATAGTCTTTACGAAAAAAGACCACGAATGACACGCAGCGGAATTGCGGCTCCATTCAGCAGTAGCCCACGCCTCCGCACGACTAGTCAGGTGGGAAATGACGAAAGCGATTTTTGCACGCTCGGTGGGGAAGGCAGCTGCCTGCAACTCAAAGTGGAGTTTGCACTGAGTGATGAACGGCTTAATAGTCCTAGAATCTCCAGAGAACCTCTCCGTTCGAGAGAGCTGTGGGAAGACAGCAGTGGAGGTGGCCGGTGGCTGCATGGTGACTGCTTCACCTGGAAACGTTGGTACAGTGGCGGCATCGGGTGCTACGCCAGCTGGATCCTTCTTCTGAAGCATTTTCCTTAGCACTTCAAACTGTGAGGCCACCTGTCTCATCATATTGTCCTGATGCTCTGACAGTCCCTCTAGATGAAGGTGGAGGGCAGCAAGCTGTTCAGCCTGCTTCGAGAGGCGTTGACCCTGCGCTTGAAGGGCTTTGCGCACCGGGTCGGAGTCTGCTGGGTCCATGTTATGGCCAGTTCGTTCTGTCATGAACGGAACAGAGGATAGGACCCAAAAATGCACGACTCTAAAACAAATGGACAGTTTCATAAAAGAGAGGTTTAATATACGGGCAGAGGTCAGAACACAGGCAGGCAAACCAAAAAAGGCAACAGTATCCAAAAAGATGAGGCAAAAAGGCGAGGTCGATAATCGGAACAGGGTCTAGTCTTACTGTGAGTCTTTGACGTGGAACAAGGAATGCTGGAACACGACGACAAGGTACAACGAACTGGCGATGAGAAAGAATGAGACACGAGGTTAAATACAAGGTCTAATTAGGCTGAACGAGGCACAGGTGGTGAAGATGCTCTCAGGAGCAGGTGTGTATGAAACGGGGAAGACAAAAACCGGAACACACACCCATGACAACTGATTGGACTTGATTAGGAAAGCCACACACCTGTCTATGTAAGACCTTACGCCTCACAATTCATGTCAGAGCAAATGAGAATCATGAGGTCAAATGAACTGCCTGAAGATCTCAGCGACAGAATTGTGGCAAGGCCTAGATCTGACCAAGGTTACAAAAATAATTCTGCTGCACTTAAGGTTCCTAAGAGCACAGTGGCCTCCATAATTCTGAAATGGAAGACGTTTGGGACGACCAGAACCCTTCCTAGAGCTGGCCGTCCGGCCAAACTGAGCAATCGGGGAAGACGAGCCTTGGTGAGAGAGGTAAAGAAGAACTGAATGATCACTGTGGCTGAGCACCAGAGATGCAGTCGGCAGAGTGTTCTGAGAAAGTTCTGAGAAAGTCAACCATCACTGCAGCCCTCCACCAATAGGGGCTTTATGGCAGAGTGACCCGACAGCAGCCTCTCCTCAGTGCAAGACACATGAAAGCCCGCATGGAGTTTGCTAAAAAATACACCTGAAGGACTCCAAGATGGTGAGGAGTAAGATTCTCGGGTCTGATGAGATGAAAAGAGATGAAATGAAAATGTTGATGAAAATAATTTTTGGCCTTGAATTCTCAGTGGTATGTGTGGAGAAAACCAGGCACTGCTCATCACCTGTCAAATACAGTCCCAACAGTGAAGCATGGTGGTGGCAACATCATGCTGTGGGTGTGTTTTTCAGCTGCAGGGACAAGGAGACTGGTTGCAATCAAAGGAAAGATGAATGTGGGCAAGTACAGGAATATCCTGGATGAAAACCTTTTCCATAGTGCTCAGGACCTCAGACTAGGCCGAAGGTTCACCTTCCAACAAGGCAATCACCATAAGCACACAGCTAAAGTAACAGAGTGGCTTCAGAACAACTCTGTGACTGTTCTTGAATGGCCCAGCAAGAGCTATGACTTAACCCCAATTGAGCATCTCTGGAGAGACCTGAAAATGGCTGTCCACCAACGTTCATCATCCAACCTGACAGAACTGGACAGGATCTACAAGGAGGAATGGCAGAGGATCCCCAAATCCAGGTGTGTTGCCTCATTCCCAAAAAGACTGATGGCTGTATTAGCTCAAAAGGGTGCTTCTCCTAAATACTGAGCGAAGAATCAGAATACTTATGGCTGTGTGATATTTCAGTTAAAAAAAGCTGGGTAAGGTGGCAAAAAAGACTGAGAAAGCTGAGGAATGCTCATCAAACTCCTGTTTGGAACATCCCACAGGTGAAAAGGCTAATTGGGAACAGGTGGGTGCCATGATTGGTTATAAAAGGAGGTTCCCTGAATTGCTCAGTCATTCACAAACAAAGATGGGGCAAGGTTCACCTCTTTGTGAACAAGTCTAAATAATAGAAAATTGTAAAACAGTTTAAAGATAATGTTCCTCAACGTAAAATTGCAAGGAATTTAGGGATTTCATCATCTACGGTCCATAATATCATCAAAAGGTTCAGAGAATCTGGAGAAATCACTGCATGTATGCGGCAAGGCCGAAAACCAACATTGAATGCCCGTGACCTTCGATACCTCAGGCGGCACTGCATCAAAAACCGACATCAATGTGTAAAGGATATCACCACATGGGAAAAGGAACACTTCAGAAAACCAATGTTAGTAAATACAGTTCGGCGCTACATCCGTAAGTGCAACTTGAAACTCTACTATGCAAAGCAAAAGCCATTTATCAACAACACCCAGAAACGCCGCCGGCCGAGCTCATCTAAGATGGACTGATGCAAAGTGGAAAAGTGTTCTGTGTTCCAATGAGTCCACATTTCAAATAGTTTTTGGAAATTGTAGATGTCGTGTCCGGGCCAAAGACGCAAAGTTCAAAAGCCAGCATCTGTGATGGTATGGGGCTGTGTTTGTGCCAATGGCATGGGTAACTTACACATCTGTGAAGGCACCATTAATGCTGCAAGGTACATACAGGTTTTGGAGAAACATATGCTGCCATCCAAGCAACGTCTTTTTCATAGATGCCCCTGCTTATTTCAGCAAGACAATGCCAAACCACATTCTGCACGTGTTACAACAGCCTGGCTTCGTAGTAAAAGAGTGCGGGTCCTAGACTGGCCTGCATGCAGTCCAGACCTGTCTCCCATTGAAAATGTGTGGCGCATTATGAAGCGTAAAATACGACAACGGAGATCCTGGACTGCTGAACAGCTGAAGCTGTACATCAAGCAAGAATGGTAAAGAATTCCACCCACAAAGCTTCAACAATTAGTGTCCTCAGTTCCCAAACGTTTATTGAATGTTGTTAAAAGAAAAGGTGATGTAACACAGTGGTAAACATGACCCTGTCCCATCTTTTTTGGAACGTGTTGCAGCCATAAAATTCCAAGTTAATGATTATTTGCTAAAAACAATGTTTATCAGTTTGAACATTAAATATCTTCTCTTTGTAGTGCATTCAATTAAATATAGGTTGAACATGATTTGCAAATCATTGTATTCTAACACAACATCCCAACTTCATTGGAATTGGGTTTGTAGTACTTCACAAATTTGGCTTTGGAGACTCATTTATACATTGGATAACAACATTATACAACTCGCCGAAAGCAACCGTCACCACAAATAGGATTACTTCACAAAGTTTTACTTTACAAAAAGGAACCAGACAAGGATGTCCACTCTCACCAATGCTATCTGCTCGCTAGTGACAGAACACAAACTCAATCTCTATGATGATGATATTCTTCTTTATTTATAGGAACCCAAGTCTTCTCTTCAGGCTGTCTTCAATCTCATTAAAACATATCAGATTACTCTATCAACTGGACAAAATCAACAATACTACCAATAACGGCAAACTCATGTACAAATCCCAGCTTACCCCATTCCTATAGGAAATATTAAGTATTTAGGTATTAATATTTCACCAAAACGTACAGCGCTAACCAATCTAAACGACACACCACTTCAGGGAAAAACTCTCAGCTGACTTAAGACGCTGGAATAACTTGCCAAAATCACTACTGGGAAGAATAGCCACAATAAAAATTAAAACCTTACCTCAAATTAATAATTTCTTCTCAATGATTCCATTTAAACCTACATTTAAATGGTTTCAAACAATAGATTCTACTGTACTAAATTTTCACAGAGAGAGGCCAAAATGCTCCCAACTTTAAACACCATTATTTAGCTAACCAATTACAATACCTCATAAAATGGTTGCACCACAATGAGGAGTATCATTCTTGGCTAGAATTGGAACAAATAGACTGCAACAACATCATGCTCCCAAAACTCCGATTTATTTCCACAAGTATTAAATGCCATAAATGCTTCAAGAACCCAATAATCGCATCCACCTTAATGGCTTGGTGGAAAAGTTTAGAATCGACAGGATCTTAATTAGCTCCCAGTATGCTCGCCCCAATCTAGCATGATCCAGATTTTGAAATTAATAATATGCCCATTTTAGCACATGGTAACAACATGGAATTGTAAACAATAACATGGGAACAACATTAAATTGTAAACAATAATGTTTTTAGGACACGTGAGAAATGTTCCAAGAATTCCAAATAACAGGCGGAAACTTTCTTCAATACAATACCAACACTCCAGAGTACCCTCGAACTGCCAGAGTTTGTCAAGCAAATAGTGAAGCTTCTTCCGCAAAGTCAAAGAAATCTCTAAAAAGTTTATAAACTAATTTCAGGCACTAAATCAATGCACTTACCAATCACTAAATGGGGAGAAGACCTTTCCATGTCCACTACTGGATACAGATATGTAACAATACGTTTAGAATGACAAAAAACACAAATGTACAGCTTATACAATGTAAAGTACTCCATCGAACACACTTTACTCAGTAGACTATGCATAAAATGGGCTTCTCTCCATCGAATATATGCACGCAATGCACCAAAAATACCCCAGACACCTATTTTCATGCTATATGGGTATGCACACCAGTTCAATGCTTTTGGTCTTCGGTTACCCAGAAACTCTTATATTTAGAATTTCAGGATTCCACTTTGCGAGGTTTTTCCGAGTGGGTGCTGGCTGGAGTTTGGGGGGGAACCAGGGGTCAGTGCTGCTGGGCTGTGCGGGGCGGCCCTCTACGTCTGTGGTTGACCTGCATTAGTCATGCCTCTTAATCACTCACTTAGCACACGCTCACACCACTCACTGTATATAATTTTCTCACTATGCACATCTGGGCACACATACATATCCAGGGGTTCTTGTGGGGCTGGTATGGAGTCGGAAGGGTGCGGGGGTCGGACGGGGTTTCAGCACGTCAGTGCTGTTTCCCAGTCCGGGCACCCTGCACCCCCACCCTGCCTGCCCCCCTTGATTTTAATGCATCACACACACTCATCCCCGTGTGTCTTTTAATGCACCACATACACCCATCTCTGGGGGACGGTGGACCTTGGGTGGGGGGGGGATTTGGCTGTTAGGCAGCAGTGGCTGGCAGCACTGCACCCCCCCTGCTCACTGGCCTCGCCAGATTTTAATGTACCACAGCACTCTGGGGCCAGTCGGGGACTTGGCAGTCATAGTAACGGGTGGAAGTGGGTTCTCACTAAGCTTCATGGCGGTGCTCATGAGGCCGGGCCCCCAGGCTGAATGACTACCTGCCGTTGGGGCTACCTTCTCATGCCCCGCGGCTGCTACCCCCACACCACCCTTCCTCCCCTTATTGTTCCCTTGTCGGGTGCCCCTAGCCGCCCTCCTTTCCAACAAACAAGGAACACAGGTTGGGGGGGGTCTCTTGGTCTTCTGGGGGTGGCTGGGGGGGTAGCATTGTGTCCCTGTGGCCTCTTCCGGCTGGCCGGTTGTCGAGGCGCCTCGGTGAGGCCGGCGGACCGAACTGGGTCCCTCGGTGGTGGGACGTGTCCCATCCACTGGGCTCCTCTCGGGTGGACTCCTGGGCCTGGTTCCGCCTCTCGATTGATTGGGTGGGGTCCTTAGCTTCCGCGGTGCAGGCACAGCAATTACAGGACACTTCTGTCAGTCATTGTGCATGCGAAACGGTGTCAATTCACTTGCATGTGTCCACAGGCACACACCCCAGGGACTTTTTCGCTGGGTGTGGGGCCACTCACTTATTGCGACAAATAACTAATGAATATGGGTATATCCCCATCACTCAAACTCACCTCCTATAGACTTTTATAATTTACCTACTCTTTCCCACCACACTTCAGTTGTACAACCGGGTTCACGACCCTTGTCCTCCATGCTTCTTCTCCTGTCCTTCCCTCACAGGGTGTAGCAAAACTGCCCCACACAACACATCTTATGTTTCATTGTTCTATATGTATAATGATTTACTTTTCTCATTTTGTTTACAATTAGTGGTTTGTCTTTTGTCTTCTTTTCTCACTCCCCTCGAGAAACTTTGTCCTGTTCGACTGATCGTCTTTGATTCTGTATAAATATCCATGATAATACCAAGAAACCACAGCAGCAGCTTAAAAACTACACTGTGACACAGTAAAACTGTTCTGGCATAAAAGGGATACAGATCCTCCATTCTGCTTGACCTAACAGCCGAACGGGACCAAAAACAGTTAAAATCAACCCGCTCCTATATAATTGGCTGCCTGCTGCAACATACAGTAATTGATTGCTTCTTTCCTATCTATCTTGTCCTATCTTGTACTGTCCTTCCCTCACTTTTTTCACAAAAGGCCAGGTAGCTTTGAATATTTTTTTCTTTAAAAAAAAAAAAATCACCAAGGTATTTGCTTTTGTCACAAGCCAGAGCCTCGTTTTCCTGCAAACATACCCTCTATTTTTTTCCCTTTTTTATAGGTAAGAAACACAATGTGAGTCACCTGTTTTACATTCACTGTCTTGAACAAATGACTGGCTGGTCTTGGTTCTGCGTTTGGCAGAGGCACTTAAAGGCAACAATGTTTTTTTCTTGGCATACCTTAACCACACTCAGATTTTTGCTTGTAGCTGAAAATCTGCATATTCAGCTTGCGGTGTCCTTAGCTGTTGGCCAGTGTCCACCAGTGGTAACGAAGGCACGTTATTAAAAGGCGCACTCTCAGTTACGGGGTCTATTTCTGTATTTAACACATACATAAGGCACACCGTATTATTGGGCGTAGGCATCGTAAAACATACGCTATCTTAAAACATACGATAGCATGCATGCACGCTAAAACAATGTTTTTAAAATGGCAATGGGAGAGAAACTGAGTTCGATTGTACTTTATTGAAGAATTTAACAATGTACTCACATTATATTTTGATCAATCCTCACCCACAAATCCATCAAAGTCCTCATCTTCTGTATCCGAAATGAACAGCTGGGCAAGTTCTCAATCAAACACGCCAGGTTCCCTCTCGTCATTGTCGGAGTCAGTCTCATTGCCGTGCGGCTCCTCAGAAATGATGCTGGCTTTTATGAAAGCTCGAACAACAGTGCAAGCAGACACGTGAGCCCAAGCATCCACAAACCATTCACAAATTGTGGCGTAACTCGCCCGGCACTGCCTCCTAGTCTTAGTAAAGCTGTGTTCGCCATCTGTCATCCATTGCTTCCACGCCGCTCGCAACTTCACTTTGAATGCCTTGATTTACACGGATGTCCAGCGGTTGGAGTTCCTTAGTCAACCCTCCCGGAATAATGACAAGCTTTCTCACTTGCTGCACATGGCAGAGTTATTGCACTCAGTCGAATGGTGTCTGTATTCTTTGCTCATTAATCCATTGCTCGTGTTTGTCTTCTAACTCCGGCCACCTCGCCTTGTTTACGCATTTTGTTTTGTCTTTTTTTTCCACGGAAACTCAGCTTTGTCTTCTTGACTTGGCAAAGCTCGTTTTCCTGCTTCCTCCACTTGCGAACCATGGATTTGTTGATCTTGAATTCTCTCGCGGCTGCGGCTGCTCGATTCCCATGTTCCTCCACGTAACTAATAGCTTGCAGTTTAAACTGTGCTTCGTAAGCGTGTCTCTTTGTAGGTGCCATTTTCGGGGGTCCTTAGTTCAACTCGGGCCACCTCACCTTGTTTCCACATTTTGTTTTTCTTTTTTTCCATGGAACCTAGCTTCATCTTCTTGACTTGGTGAAGCTCGTTTTCCTGCTTCCTCCACTTGCGAACCATGGATTCGTTGATCTTGAATTCTCTCGCGGCTGCTCGATTCCCATGTTCCTCCGCGTAACTGATAGCTTGCAGTTTAAACTGTGCTTCGTAAGCGTGTCTCTTTGTAGGTGCCATTTTCGGGGGTCCTTAGTCCAACTCGGGCCACCTCACCTTGTTTCCGCATTTTGTTTTTCTTTTTTTCCATGGAACCTAGCTTCATCTTCTTAACTTGGTGAAGCTCATTTTCCTGCTTCCTCCACTTGCGAACCATGGATTCGTTGATCTTGAATTCTCTCGCGGCTGCTCGATTCCCATGTTCCTCCGTGTAACTGATAGCTTGCAGTTTAAACTGTGCTTCGTAAGCGTGTCTCTTCATAGGTGCCATTTTCGGGGGTCCTTAGCCAAACCGATGTTGTTTTCCACAATGCACACCCCGGGCGCTATATACCCACTGGGGGCGTGGCTTTAGAGTCCTCCTTAACGCACCCTTCCCCCTTTACGTCCACATACTGTGCTCAGCCAAGTCCGCTTTTCCTCTGTATAAGCAGCATGTCGGCAGGAAATGCTCCCAGTCGGTCGAGCAGTCAAAACAAAGTCAAGCGGAGCGCTCATCACACAACAACATTTATAGATGTTGGAACTCGTTGCGGCGGCACGGTGGACGGCTGGTTAGAGCGTCAGCCTCACGGTTCTGAGGACCTGGGTTCAATCCCCGGCCCCGCCTGTGTGGAGTTTGCATGTCCTCCCCGTGCCTGCGTGGGTTTTCTCCGGGCACTCCGGTTTCCTCCCACATCCCAAAAACATGCATTAATTGGAGACTCTAAATTGCCCGTAGGTGTGAATGTGAGTGCGAATGGTTGTTTGTTTCTATGTGCTCTGCGATTGGCTGGCAACCAGTTCAGGGTGTACCCCGCCTCCTGCCCGATGACAGCTGGGATAGGCTACAGCACGCCCACGACCCTAGTGAGGAGAAGCGGCTCAGAAAATGGATGGATGGATGGAACTCGTTGCACACACAAGGCGCGCCGCATTAGAAGGCACCCCGTCCATTTTGGAGAATATTTAAGACTTAAGTGCACCTTATGGTCGTGAAAATACAGTACTTCTCTAATTGAGCACTATGGACCTGATCGGACCTGATCGTTGACATCCCAAAAAGTGGCTGCTAAATTGCATGTTCACTCTAACAGATTGCATGCTGTGTTAGTTGGGTGTGATATACTAAGATTGTTTCACAATTGGCAACAGGTATAAAAGTAGGGGAGACTGCCCTATTTTTTTATGCTTTTTGTAGTTCTGATTGGTTTTTACCATGGAAAATTTGGGGGAGCAAAGCAAACTTGGGGTCTCAAGTATTGAATTGGAAGTGTTAATGGAAGAGGCAAACTAACCCTGGTTATTTCACCACAATGTTTGTTATGACCAATTTTGAATCACACACAACTTGCACATTCAAAGAATGTGTGTGCTTATGACTACGGTATATAAACTTTCTGTCTGAGGGGGCAACACGTTTTACGTGAGAACAGTCACTTTGCCATGGAATATCTAACCATGAGTCAGGGTCCTCCCATGATCAATCAATCCCCGCTTAAGACCTAAATGATGAGAGAAACTGAGTGGATGGTAGATAATTAAAAGTGGCACCATTAATACCTGCACAGTCATTGTTGTCTAAATGATTAATATGCCAAGAACCGCACAAGTGCAAATGTGGCAGTGATTTATAGCTAGTACATCAAAGTCAGTGCTAATCAGCTAATGAATGAAGTGAATGAGTGAAATTCTTGCTTTGACTGAATTTATCAACATCATGTTCACTGTGTTGTTACGGTTTTCCTTTACCACCATTATTGTGGATCACACAGTACATTGGTTTAAAATCACACAATTTAGTAAAGAAAGAAGTTCTCATCTGCAAAAGACGATTTGACCAGGATGCAGAAGCAGTGCTTTTCTGAGATTGATGTCTAGTACTGCAGTGACGCAGTTATGGATTGGATGAGAGTGCCCTGCCAAATGGCAACACTTTCCTATACTACTATCAAGGTTGACTAAAGCAAATGTTAAAAAAAAATCTAAAATTTCAATTCATATGTTCATTCCGCCTTCAACTAAAAGAATGCCAAATTTCTCTTAACTCACTAAATGGCACCATACTGTACATGAATGTGTTTACATAGCAAACTTTCTTAGAACTAAAATGGTGTTTCCTTTTCAACACAATTTAGACTAATTGGGAAAAAAAATACTGAATTCTTCAAGAAGTGACCATGGAGTTGAAGTGGAGAAATTAGTTATCAAATTGTGAAAAAGTGAGTTGCCCTCTATCCCAGCCCAATAACAGGTGTATCCATTGATATGTCATGATCAGATGGCTTTTTGAATACATATTCATAAAGATTCTGAACCCTGAGTTAACAGTAAACAGTAACCCCCAAAATATGTCTATGCACATGTACTGTATGTATTCGGAGTCTGCAGCAGCTAAAATCAATGTCAAATTAGGAAAACGTTTTAATAATTATTATTATTTTTTTAAATAAGTTTTAATATAAATAATTTAATATAATTTAATATACAATTTTAATATATTCACTGAAATGCCATTATTACATTTTAACCAATGCAGAAACAAATTGATTAAAGCCCTTTTTATTGTTCCCAGTAAAATACTTTAACAAGTGAAGAATGTCCAGGGGAATTCTTTAGTATTCTTGCTCAATGCATCAAGAGGCATATCATGTACTGTATGAGCTGGGGATCACCCATCAGGTGGAAAAAAAACAACAACTTGCTTTTTACTTTTCCAGTGACTTTGTATGATGATAAATACGACGTTTTTGTTATACAGTCAAATATTCAACATGCATATCTTTTAGTTTTAGACGCTTACACTCTAAATTTAAACAATTGATTTGAAATCTCTTTGGAATTAAGATTAGCTCTAAATCTTTTTAATCAGTGTTATTAGTTTCCTGAACACGCTTATCTCATAATGGGATAGCTGGCAATCATGTTTAAATGTTATTAAGTTAATTAATGAAAAAGAGAGAAAACAATTTTGATGAAGCTGTTTACTTGCCTTATCGTTTACATCCAACGTAGGTGATTGGGGTTTCCCTTTGCTGCTTTACTAAAGGATACTGGAGATCCCAAAGAGATGGTGCAGGGGAAAAACAAGGAGGGACAGAGAGAGAGAGAGAGAGAGAGAGAGGTTTCATGATGCAGTCTAGACAAGGTCGGAATACATATCAGCTTTGTAGTTTTGTGGGGTTTTTTTAGTTTCATTCCTGATTTCTGTTGCTCACCACATCCACATGAATATGAACTAATTTCATCCTCACAATGATAAGGCAGACTAAGACATTTTCCAGGGTCAGAAGCTGCTTTATTTACATAGGTATAGAGACGGACAGCCATTCGCAGTGTAGGAACTGAACCGATGCTGCTAGTTGTGCAAGTGAAGCAATGTCAATGTCTTTGTCTCAAAAGTGTTCTCTGTCAATTGACTGTCTGTTGTCGTACTAGAGGGGCTCCAACTACTGGAGACAAATTCTTTGGTTTTTTTGGACATACTTGGCAAATAAAGATTATTCTTATTCTGATATATCATCACTGCCTTCTGTTATACAGGTGCAAGGTGGCAAGGTGGGAGATGAGTTAGCACATCTGTCTCACAGTTCTGAGGACCCGGGTTCTAATCCGGCTTCGCCTGTGTGGAGTTTGAATGTTCTCCCCATGCCTGCGTGGGTTTTCTCTGGTTTCCTACCACATCCCAAAAACATGCATAGTAGCTTAATTGAAGACTCTAAATTGCCTGTAGGTGTGAATGTGGGTTCAAATGGTTGTTTGTTTATATATGCCCTGCAATTGGCTGGTGACCAGTTCAGGGTGTACTTGCCCAAAGATAGCTAAGATAGTCTCCAGCATGCCTGCGACCCTAGTGAGGATAAGCTTTACGGAAAATGGATGGATATTTTATGCATGTGGTTGCACATCAGGCATTTGGCGCTAAGATGTCTGTGGATTTTGGGTTTTCACCAGGTACTCTGGTTTCCTCTCATAGTCCAAAAACATGCAGGTTGGGAATTAGGTGGTGTTTTGGCAAATCTTTTTCTGACAGAATAAGTAAGGAAGCAGTATCATGTCTTTGTGGGTTTTTATAACAAGAAAAAAAGATAAGTCTTTGCAAAGAGAGGAAAAGGTACAAGTCTTGAGAGTTGTCACCCCTTACTGAAGTCCAAGCAAACAATCACCTCAGTTATACAGAAGTGAGAGAGACAAAGAAAAGGAAAGCATAATAATTATCTTTGTCCAGCTGCACTCAATTTATCTTTATCGAAAAACAGCTAGTAGTCACAACATGGAACAATAAAGCATGCGAAGGTTGTATAAACTAATAGAAGTAATATTTGGTATATACAGTATGAAACATAAATTTTCCCACTCAGTGGATAGGTGTTAATGTGAATATGAACGCTTGTCTTGTCTCTATGCATCAGTCCTATGATTGACTGGTAATCATGTAATCAGTCCGTGGTGTACTTCAACTCATGCTCTATAAAACTGCTGGAATAGACTTCAGTTAAGCACGATATAAACATATAGTCCATCCATCCATTTTCTACCGCTTAGTAGCTTTAGCAGGGACGCCCAGACTTCCCTCTCCCCAGCCACTTCATCCAGCTCTTCCGGGGGGATCCCGAGGCGTTCCCAGGCCAGTCGAATGATGTAGTCTTCCCAGCATGTTCTGGGTCGTCCCTGGGGTCTCCTCCCAGTGGGACATGCCCTGAACACCTCACCAGGGAGGCGTCCGGGAGGCATCTGAATCAGATGCCCCAGCCAGCTCATCTGGCTCCTCTCGATGTGGAGGAGCAGCGGCTCTACTCTGACTGATTCAGTTTGAAGGAACTCAGACGATTGACATCACCCACATTTCTGCCAACCTGTGCTATCTTTCAACGAGACGTCGCCTACATCCGCCATCGATCTGGATCCAGCCACCGAAGGGGGGATATGTAGCGCACATGCCACATAAAATATCACCCGGCACCCCAGCCTTGCACTACGGCCGCTCCCCGCCGAGGTAGACGATAACTGCTAGTGAGACGCAACGTCACAGGCAGACTCTAATCGAATCAACGCCATAAACCATTAAAAACAAGACAGACATTTGCTTTGCCATGCCGACGCTAAGTGAATCACGGCTGTCTGGCGCTTCAAAGCGGAGACCCAAGGATGCCGAGTTCGACCCCGGACGCTAAGTTAATTAACTCCCCGCCAGTCGAAGGAGCGCACCAACAAAGGCTCCTCCACTCTGTTGAGTACCACCACTTGGGAATTGGAACAGGCAACAGCGACATCCACGGGCGACGGAACGACACGACAGACATGGGTTCATAAGACTCGACTGGGAGTTAAATATTTTAAGAACTGTACATGAATGCCACTAGTGACTGTATTGCTGCAAACTTGAGTGTCTAACGTCAAATATGTTGTTAATTGAGCCAGATGAAATGTTTCACCCCACCCCACAAATGTCACATGGAAAATAGTAATGTTCTCCACACCACACAACATTTGAAACATTCATTACAGGTATGAAAGAGGATGAGCGTGGAACAATGCAGGGTGAGGGAATGGGCTCGTTATCTTAAATCCAATAATTAATATTTTATTCCACTGGTTTTAAACCACAAAATAATACTAAAATGGAAAAATAACACCAAAAGGCAGTCCAGCCCCTCTGTTCGTGAAGGTGGCAGAAAAGGGGGGCGAGGGGGGTGTAAACCCCCCCCTTTTTGTCCCGCTCCGGCCATAAAAGGGGCCGGAGCTGGGACTAGTTGAGAAGCTTTTGGTAGTTTCGGTGGAGAAGTTTTCGTTTGGTGTCACCCCGGCCAACCAACGCATCGGATGATCCCCGGCTGCAGAGCCTCCTGCAAGCGCTCCGAGCCACCCTGCTTGGGGGCCCGAGCTCAGTCCGAGGGAACGGAGGCGGATGCAACACGACCGTCTGGCAAACAGAGACACCCGAGAGACGTCCTGCCTGGGAACTCATTGGCCTCCTGCTTTTCCTCATTTTTTCCTTCCTCCCTCTGGAAAGTCTAGAACTCAAAAGTTTCTAAAGTGTAGCCACCTTCCGATAAGAGACTGATTAAAAAGGTTTGTCGTCATTTCGTCTCAAGTAAACTTGTAAAAATATGACGTGGTGCCCCTCGTATATATAAAATATCTGGACTTATAACACTGTAATTTAAAATAACGATAACCCGGAAGTGACGCAGGTGCCGCTTCCAACTCGTTTCCTTCTAAATTAAGCACAATTCTTATTTCATACATAACCAGCATCTGTGATGGTATGGGGCTGTGTTAGTGCCAATGACATGGGTAACTTACACATCTGTGAAGGCACCACTAATGCTGAAAGGTACATACAGGTTTTGGAGAAACATATGCTGCCATCCAAGCAACGTCTTTTTCATGGACGCCCCTGCTTATTTTAGCAAGACAATGCCAAAACACATTCTGCACGTGTTACAACAGCGTGGCTTTGTAGTAAAAGAGTGCGGTTACTAGACTGGCCTGCCTGCAGTCCAGACCCGTCTCCCATTGAAAATGTGTGGCGCATTATGAAGCGTAAAATACGACAACGGAGACCCCGGACTGTTGAACAGCTGAAGCTGTACATCAAGCAAGAATGGGAAAGAATTCAACCTACAAAGCTTCAACAATTAGTGTCCTCAGTTCCCAAACATTTATTGAATGTTGTTAAAAGAAAAGGTGATGTAACACAGTGGTAAACATGACCCTGTCCCAGCTTTTTTGGAATGTGTTGCAGCCATAAAATTCTAAGTTAATGATGATTTGCTAAAAACAATCAAGTTTATCAGTTTGAACATTAAATATCTTGTCCATCCATCGATCCATCCATTTTATGAGCCGCTTATCCTCACAAGGGTCGCGGGAGTGCTGGAGCCTATCCCAGCTATCTTCGGGCAGGAGGCGGGGTACACCCTGGACTGGTTGCCAGCCAATCGCAGTAAATATCTTGTCTTTGTCGTGTATTCAATTAAATATAGGTTGAACATGATTTGCAGATCATTGTATTGTTTTTATTTATGTTTAACACAATGTCCAAACTTCATTGGAATTGGGGTTTTAAGTGCCCTCACTCCCAGAGTTGCAGTCAACAGCAATTTCATTACCATCCATTAATCCATCCATTTTCTATACTGCTTATCCTGTTCAGGGTCGCAGGGAGCTGCAGCCTATCCCAGCCGATTTCAGGCAAATGGCAGTTTACACCATGGACTGTAGGCCAGTCAATCGCAGGACACATAGACGACAGTTCATATTCAACTTAATATGGCAACTGAACCCACGCTGCCTAAACCAAAGTCAAGTGAATGTACTACTAGACCATCAGTTATTCGAAACACCGTTACATCTGCAAATGATTTTTGATGTTGTATACCATTAAAAGTACCTCCATCATTACGTCTAATCATCATAGCATTTTTATTCTAAATACAATTACTGATTTACAATGTTTTCTCATCACTCCCACAATAATTTTCTCTCTGCCCTCTCCTGTCTCTCTACCTCAACCCCCCTGGTCAAGGCAGATGGCCACCCCACATTGAGTCTCCATTCTGTTCCAGGTTTCTTTTAGTGTATTTCTTTGCCTTTTTCACCTTACTGCTCATTTATGTGGGGTTTAGTTGGTCTTTCATGTGTGAGGAACGTCGTTCTAGACCTGCTCCGAATGTAAATATGACTTTGAGCTAAGTCTGCTGTGAATTGGGGCTATATAAATATATGTAATTAACCTTACTCATAACCTGAGTGTTATAAACTATGCATTGGCAGTACTTGTTTCATACTGAAACATCTGGATCTTCTTCTGGAAGGTAGCAGCTAGAAGTCAATCTGCAGGATGTGTGGAAGAGACAAAATTGGAACAATACCAGAGCCATGTTGTTAAAAAAAAATTACCAAAATTTAATCCATCCATTTGATTTTTAAACTGTCTTTTGTCTTGAAAATGTATTAAAAAAAAAAAAAAAAAAGAGACAGGCCATCCTTCTCAGGGAACCTGTTTCTCAAAAAAACAACAACAACAAGACACAAACTAATCAAAAAGTAAAACATTACAAAAGGGGATTACCAATCGCCTCCAAACTAAATTCTTACAGGTACACCACCAATGCAGTTTATCCTGTGGATGGTCCCGCAAATATTTATGGATGCGTCCACTGTTGTGGCTGACACACTTTTGTCTTCATAGTGCTCAACTCCAGGTGGAAGCTTTTGTGCATTGTCAAGTTTCTTGTCGTAACACCAGCACCATCATTCAATTTCAGTGATAATTCCAGCTGTGTATTTGATAACTGTTAGCACATACGTGGCAAGGCTTAAGTCTTGTTCTTATCACTGAGATAAGTGTGTATCCATATCGTATTTGCAACTATCTGTTAGGGACTTCAGGGTGCACAGAGTGGTATGGCTCAGGTAGTAGAGTCACAAAGTCTCGTCTGTCAAAAGATTTTTGAGGACGTTATCCCAAATTAGCCTTGATGCTATGTCAGTACACACCATCATCATTAGGTGAGTACCTTGGAGGTCGAAAGGCACTATAAAAATGGCACTGTAAATTAAGTATGCATTATTTTGGTTTAAGATGCACTTGATGGTGAAATGTGCAATGGTCTTGAAGCTGGCTTCCTGTTATTTTGGCATTGAGTTGTTGAAGATCAGCACACTGCTGTATGCCTGCATGCTGCCATGTTCTCTAAGTATCCATTTGTTGGGCAGAGATGTAGGCATTCTCTTAGTCAATTCAGGTATTCCTTAGGTAGGTCTGTAGAGCCTTAGGAGTCCTTGGAGTCATGGCCTTGCAAACTAGTAGCTGGTGCTTAGGCATCTCCTTGTTGCTCCCATTGCCTCTATAACTCTGCTACTGACTCAGCTAAGTTTGCTATTATGATATACCCACAATTTTTAATATATGCATGTATTTTTATACAAGCATGTAGTGTTTAATCCCAATGTCCAAGGGTTCAGGGGTCACTATTTATGTAGTACCAATGGCTGCAACAGGGGTGGTGCAATTTTGTCTCTCTTTAGTAAGCTGGTTTTGGCTGCTTTGACACCTGTGTAGGGGTGGACAAAAAAGAGAAATATTATTTTCAGCCTTTTTAAATGCTATGTGTGCTCTCATACCAACTGAGTATAAATCATCATGTGTCATTTTGCAGTTAATCTTTGGGTGCTTTCACACCTATAATTCACTTCCTCTGAGTTGGGATGGGATTCTTCCATTTCCCAAGTGAACCAAAATGTTTCAGAACACACCACTGGATCTTTCGCTTATTAGTCAGCGGCAAGCAGAAGAATGTGGAAGAATTATTTGGATAATCAGGACAGTATAGCTGCAACTAGCCAAGCGCAAACAGAAAAAGGCACATCCTAAGCAAAAGTTATTTCCTGGTGAAGAGTCAAGAGCTTTGCTCGTCAACTACATGCTACTTAACACAGCATAACTCAATCTTTCAAGTTAATGTATTATTTTATATCTTAATCTAAGTTTAAAATATCTTTGGTGCCTTTAAAACCTTACCCTAATCATATATTTATCCACGTAAGGCAATTGAGAACTGATTGTCATTTGCAACACCAACCTGGTCTTTGAAGCAGGGAGCTTTTATCTTTATAAAACTGTATATATAAATTTTTATTCAGAAACCCAAGTTTTTCCAGTGTCTTGGCAATTAGGAGATTACTTTTTTAAATGTGAGTTCTCAAGCTTTTGAGAACACCAGCTCACATGCCTTTTATGGACCTTTTAGTCACCATGTGCTATGATGTAATGTAATATCTAACTTGTAAGTATATCACATCGTACAGTTTGTATACACTGTAGATATATATATATATATATATATATATATATATATATATATATATTTATATTTTTATATTTCCTGTACCAATGCTCAAAATAAGCGGATTTACATCGCAATTTGCGTGTCAAAATTCACATTCTTGCTCATCATAAAACTACATGGGTCCACAAGAGGGCAGCTGTGTCTCAGTCTCGCTAAGTAGCGGGCCACCCGGACCAAAGCGGGATAAGGAGTTACCGCCGATGAGGTGGCTGGGTCTGCAGGAAGATGGTAGAAGTGGGCCAGCCAGCCGGGGAGGCACAAGCCCACGCGGGCATGTGCAGCAGACGGCTGAGGTGACACCGGCGCCAGGCCGGCCGGCCGGCCGCAGAGGCGCAAGCATGTTAGTGTCAACCGATCAGCGTTTCTCAGAACAGCCTACCTCCTTAAGCGTTCTGGGAACATCCAGAGAAGACCTTAGTTGCTTGGAGGAACTAAATGACCCTGGGGGAACCTTTAGTACTGAGACAGTGTTTTGCTACAAACAGAGTGGGGAACTCAAACACAGTGGGGAACTCAAACTACCAGGGAAGATAGGGAAGTTTCTTAAAAAGGTTCCTGTCATGGAGAAGGGGCTATAGTATCTCCAGCGTGTCCTGGCTCTTCCCTGGGGCCTCCTCCCTGTGTGACATGTCTGGAACACCAAATCAGGGAGGCATCCAGGAAGCATTTGAACAAGATGTCCTAGCCACCTCATCTGACGCCTCTTGATGTGGAGGAGCAGCAGCCCCTCCCGGATGACCGAAGTTCTCACCCTATCTCTAAGTGAGAGCCCAGACACCATGCAGCGGAAACTCATTTCGGCTGCTTTTAGCTGCAATTTTTTTCTTTTGGTTACGACCCACCATAGGAGAGGGTAGGAACATAGATTGACTGGTAAATCAATAGCCTTTTCGGTTCAGCTCCTTCTTCACCACGACAGACTTATACAGAGGCCGCATGACTGCTGTCGCTGCGCCGATCCGCCTATCAATCATCCGCACCATTCTTTATTCACTTGTGAAAAACACCCCAACATAATTGAACTCCTCCACTTGGGGTAGGACCTCATCCCTGACCTGGAGAGGGAACACCACCCTTTTCCAACAGCTTCACTTTACTGTAAACAGCTCCAGTAAGAGTTGGAGATTGCGGCTTGTTGAAGTCAACAGAACACTATCATCTGCAAAGAGCAGAGACATCACACTGAGGTCACCAACCCGGACCACGTCAATGCCTTGGCTATGCCTAGAAATTCTGTCTAGGAAAGTTATGAACAAAATTGGTGACAAAGATTAGCCTTGGAGGAGTCCCACCCTCACTGGAAACAAATCTGACTTACTGCCGGCAATGTGGCCCAAACTCTGACAAAGGTTGTACGGGGCCCTAACAGCCCACATTAGGGGTCCAGTAACCCATAGTCCCAGAGCACCCCCCACAACAACTACCAGGGGACACGGTCGAATACCCTCTCCAAGTCTACAAAACACATGTAGACTGATTTCGCAAACTCCCATGCTCCCTCAAGGACTCTGTTGAGGGTGTAGAGCTGGTCTAATGTGTGTTTCACTAACGTGTATGTGTTCACTGTGATGGGTTAAATGCAGAGAAGAAATTTCGTGTACATGCATTCATGTTCATGACAATAAAAGATGATTCTTCTTCTTCTTCTTTCCCATTCTTGCTCGATGTACAGCTTCAGCTGTTCAACAGTCTGGGGTCTCCATTGTTGTATTTTACGCTTCATAATGCGCCACACATTTTCAAATGGGAGACAGGTCTGGACTGCAGGCAGTACCTGCACTCTTTTACTACGAAGCCAGGCTGTTGTAACACATGCAGAATGTGGTTTGGCATTGTCTTGCTGAAATAAGCAGGGGTGTCCGTTAAAAAAGACGTTGCTTGGATGGCAGCATATGTTTCTCCAAAACCTGTATGTACCTTTCAGCATTAATGGTGCCTTCACAGATGTGTAATTTACCCATGCCATTGGCACTAACACAGCCCCATACCATCACAGATGCTGGCTTTTGAACTTTGCATCCATAACAGTCCGGATGATTGTTTTCCTCTTTGGCCCAGACGTCCACAATTTCCAAAAACAATTTGAAAAGTGGCACAGAACACTTTTCTACTTTGCATCAGTCCATCTTAGATGAGCTCGGACCCAGAGAAGCCGGCGGCATTTCTGGGTGTTGTTGAGAAACGGCTTTTGCTTTGCATAGTAGAGTTTCAAGTTGCACTTACGGATGTAGCGCTGAACTGTATTTACTGACATTGGTTTTCTGAAGTGTTCCTGAGCCCATGTGGTGATATCCTTTACACATTGATGTCGGTTTTTGATGCAGTGCCGCCTGAGGGATAGAAGGTCACGGGCATTCAATGTTGGTTTTCGGCCTTGCCGCTTACATGCTGTGATTTCTCCAGATTCTCTGAACCTTTTGATGATATTATGGAGCGTAGATGATGAAATCCCTAAATTCCTTGCAATTGTACGTTGAGGAACATTGTCCTTAAACTGTTGGACTATTTTCTCATGTACTTGTTCACAAAGAGGTGAACCTCTCCCCATCTTTGCTTGTGAATGACAGAGCAATTCAGGGAATCTCCTTTAATACCCAATCATGGCACCCACCTGTTCCTAATTAGCCTGTTGACCTGTGGGATGTTCCAAACAGGTGTTCTTTTTTGGCACCTGTCCCAGCTTTTTTGGAATGTATTGCAGCCATAAAATTCAAAGTTAATGATTATTTGCTAAAAATAATCAATCAATCAATAATCAATTTGATCAGTTTGAACATTAAATATCTTGTCTTTGTAGTGTATTCAATTAAATATAGGTTGAACATGATTTGTAAATCATTGTCTCCTTTTTTTTTTTTATTTATGTTTAACACAACGTCCCAACTTCATTGGAATTGGGGTAGCATGTCAATCACGAAAGGCTCAGCTCGATAGATGCGTCTATCGAGCGGAACTGTCCCTAAAATCATTGCCACAGGTTTAAGCTTGTAAATGTGTGCATGATTGTTTCACAGCACTACTGAAAGTATTCTGTGTGTTGTTTGGAAGGAAAAACACAACACTGTGGTTATCTAAAAAAAATCATTTCAATTGTCTTGTGTGTCATGGTTTGGGACTGTGTTCCTGCGTCAGGGCCTAGAACTATTGCTATCATTGATGGGAAAATATAATTCCCAGGTTCATCATGACATTTTACAGGGGAATGTAAGATTATCTGTCTGCCAATTGAAGTTTAAAAGAAGACAGGTAATGCAACAAGACAGCTACCTAAAGGAAAGTCAAAGTGGGCTTCTGAAGTGACCTAGTCAGAGCTCTGACCTTGAGCCAATTATGATGCTGTGGCATGACTGTAAAAGACCAATTCACACCAGATGTCCCAGGAATACTGACAAACTGAAACGGTTTAAAAAGAGGAGTGGTCCCAAAATTTGTCCAGACAATTTTCCAGGTCTGATGTGGATCTAACGGAAAGGTTTGGTTGAGGTTTTTGCTCCCGAAGGACGTTCAACCACTAATTAAATCAAAACGTTCACATACTTTTACCACCCTGCACTGTGACGTTTTACACGTTGTGTTCAATAAAAATATGGAAACATAATTGTGTGGATAGTTTGAGGAAACTGTTTATCTGTAGTTGTGAATTAATGCAAAAACTAAATAAAATTTATCACAGTTTCACATTAAATATCTTGTTTGTAGTGTATTCAATTCAATATAGGTAGGTAGGCAATATAGGTCAATATAGAAAATCATTGTATTCTGTTTTTATTTACATTTTACACAGCTTCCCAACTTCATTGGAATTAGGGTTTGTAGTTTGACCCCTCCCATGTGCTTTAAAACCTAACCTAACCCTATACCCCGACAATCTTTTCTAGCATTCTCAATATAACAGCTGTGTAACTTTGTCCTTCCCGAAGCACATCCAGGAATTGTATCTTCTCCTGAAAGATCAGATCTTCCTCTGGATCTTAGGCTTACTACTAGAAGCCTCAGAAGATGCAATGAGCCTGTCGGCCATCGTAGGACTTATAAGGAAGTGTTATATCAGAGAATGTGTGGTGATACCCCAAGAGAATGAAAATCTCAGGAGAAGGAAAAAGTGAGACTGCTTAAATATTAAAACAAATGTTGACTTTTTACAACATTTTAATCAAAATATAATTTCAATACTGTACATTATTTAAATTAACGCAGAAAGCCATAAAAACCCATTTTTAAAAGATGGCAGGCAATTCTGAAGTGAAAAATACGTTCATTTTTTGGTAGCATCAGCAATAGACATTAACTATAGCCTACAACATGCACACTCAATTGACTGCAGACATCTGCCAACGATAAATCCTGACAAATCCCAAGAGCTGCCTCTGAGATGAGGAAACTGTTTATCTGTAGTTGTGAATTAGATGAAGATCAAATCATGTTTTATAAACAATTTATGAATTTAAGGATATTCAAGTACAGTGGACCCCACTATTCATGGGGGAGGGGGGACCGGGCCGGACCATGAATAGCAAAAATCAGTGGATAATTGACACTCATTATAATTGCATTCAAAAACAAATAATAATAATTATTATTATTTTCACCCCAAAAATTATTAAACCCCTAATAAGCACTTTCAGGGTTGGTTGCTGCCAAAAAAAAGAATAAACAAAAAGAAAAATATGTGGGGTCTACTGTATTTGCAACTGTATATAACCCCAAATAATACAATTTCTTGTAATTCCAATGGTCATCCAGATATTTCAGTCAGTGCGAAAGTGGTATGAAAATAGCTCTTATATTACTGATGTTTTCATAATTACAGTGTACATTATTAGCATTGACTCACTCATTTTAATAGTTGTCTTCATTGGTTTCGGCGCATCTGTGTTTAGGATCCATGGATGACGCAAAGCCTGTTCTGGTGTTAGGCGTTTCTTTGTATCATATCTGATAAACAATATACATGCACTTAATGGACATTCATGTAGACCTACTGTTTGACAATATAAGTATTAGATAGTATGTGCTCTTACTCCAAGCAGTACGAAATGAAATCCAGAAACTTTGGATTGCTTGACCTTATCCTTATGGCCAGTGTATTTTTATGCAGTTTTGAGGATTCAATGTCCGGGCTGCCTGCATTGGGGAGAGAAAAAAAAAAAAAAAAAAAGAGAAAGTCAAAAAGTAACAAAAAAACAATTCAAGGAATGATAATGTTGGGCCTCCTTCACCCGTAACTCTTGTGAACAAATGCGCTTACAGGTAAGTCATAATCAAACACCTATGAAGATAAATGTGGTATTACCACTGTATGTTTTCTTACTCAACAGCTTATCCAAAGTAGAAATGGTGCGCAAAACAAACTTGTGCAACATTTGTTTTCATAGTGAACCACCATTTATCACAGCGTCTATGTTCCAAACCCACTCGCAATAAGTGAAAATCTCTACTGTAGGCCTTATAAAAACATTGAATCCCCAATTCCAATTAATTTGGAAAGTTGTGTAAAACAAATAAAAAAAGGATACAATGATTTGCAAATTCTCGTCAACATATATTCCATTGAATACACTGCAAAGACAAGAGACTTAATGTTCAAACTGATTAATGTTTTTTTTTTTTTTCTTTCCAAATATTCTCATTTTGAATTTGATACCTGCAACACGTTCCAAAAAAGCCGGGACGGAAACAAGAGACTTGGAAAGTTGAGGAATGCTCAAAAGACACTTGTTTGGAACTTTCCACAGATGAACAGGGTTCACCCCTTTGTAAAGTCATCCAATAGTTTAAGAACAACGTTTCTCAATGTTCATTTGCAAAGAATTTTAAGAGATTTTATCATCTACGGTCCATAATACCAACAAAAGATTCAGCGAATCTGGAGAAATCACCACATGTAAGTGGCAAGGGTGAAAACCAACATTGAAAGCCCGAGGCTTTAGGCGTAACCGTATTAAAAAACAGCAACATTGTGTAAAGGATATTTGCACAAGGGCTCAGGAAGTTTTCATTGCTACAGCTACAGATGCAAGTTAAAACTAATATATAAAGTGAAAGACAGATATGAACAACACACAGCAATACTGCCGGCTGGCTTTTCTGGGCCCAAGCTCATTTGAGATGGACTGAGAAAAAGTGGAAAAGTGTGCTGTTGTCTGACAAGTCCGCATTTCAAATTGTATTTGAAAATCATGGACATTGTGTCAAAGTTCAAAATCCAGGATGTGTGATGGTATAGAGATGTGTTAGTGCCCATGGCATGGGTAACTTTCACATCTGTGAAGGCACCATTAATGCTGAAAGGTACATACAGCTTTTGGAGCAACATATGCTGCCATCCAACGCCTAATTCAGCAAGAGAATGCTAAGCCACATTCTGCACATTATAACAGCGTGGCTTCGTCGTAAACGAGGGCTGTCTCCCACTGAAAATGTCTGGTGCATTATGAAGCACAAAATACCACAATGGAGACCCCGGACTGTTGAGCGAATGAAGTTCAACATAAAGCAAGAACGTAAAAGAATTCCATCTACAAAGCTTCAACAATTAGTCTACTCAGTTCCCGAACGCTTATTGAGTGTAAAAGGAAAGGTGATTTAACACGGTGGTAAACATGCCCCTGTCCCAGCTTTTTTGGAATGTGTTGCAGGCATCAAATTCTAAATGAGTGAATATTTGCAAAAACTAAATAAAATTTATCACAGTTTCACATTAAATATCTTGTTTGTAGTGTGTTCAATTCAATATAGGTAGGTAGGCAATATAGGTCAATATAGAAAATCATTGTATTCTGTTTTTATTTACATTTTACACAGCTTCCCAACTTCATTGGAATTAGGGTTTGTATTTTGACCCCTCCCATGTGCTTTAAAACCTAACCTAACCCTATACCCCTACAATCTTTTCTAGCATTCTCAATATAACAGCTGTGTAACTTTGTCCTTCCCGAAGCACATCCAGGAATTTTATCTTCTCCTGAATGATCAGATCTTCCTCTGGATCTTAGGCTTACTACTAGAAGCCTCAGAAGATGCAATGAGCCTGTCGGCCATCGTAGGACTTATAAGGAAGTGTTATATCAGAGAATGTGTGGTGATACCCCAAGAGAATGAAAATCTCAGGAGAAGGAAAAAGTGAGACTGCTTAAATATTAAAACAAATGTTGACTTTTTACAGCATTTTAATCAAAATATAATTTCAATACTGTACATTATTTAAATTAACGCAGAAAGCCATAAAAACCCATTTTTAAAAGATGGCAGGCAATTCTGAAGTGAAAAATACGTTCATTTTTTGGTAGCATCAGCAATAGACATTAACTATAGCCTACAACATGCACACTCAATTGACTGCAGACATCTGCCAACGATAAATCCTGACAAATCCCAAGAGCTGCCTCTGAGATGAGCACCAAAATAATATTTTTCCTTGGCCCAAATCACTCCGGTTTCCTTCCATATCCCAAAAACATGCATAGTAGGTTAATTGAAGACTCTAAATTGCCTATAGGTGTGAATGTGAGCACAAATGATTGTTTATATGTGCCCTGCAATTGGCTGGCGACCAATTCAGGGTGTACCCCGCCTCTTGTCCAGAGTTAGCTGGGATAGGCTCCAGCACGCCCACGACACTAGTGAGGAGAAGCGGCACGGGAAATGAATGAATGAATATTCTCAGCAGATACTTTGATTCTGAGGGAACTCTGATGTAGAAGAATATCGAGTTATATTTCAAATTGATAAGACTACATATTTAAAATTAAAGAATGCACTGCCACACCAGCATTCAAATACACATACGATGGAATAATTTCGCTGAGTCCAGCACTTCCAGACTAATCGAAGAAACAAAAACAGTTGAATAACAAATCTGTACCTATGTTTATTTATCTTCTGACAGGTGTGAACTTGCCATGAATCCAACATATATTTACTTTTTTTTTTTTTTGTAACTATTTTTTTACAAATAAACTTAAGAAGGAAAAGAACAGCTATTGCCAGTACCATTAGTTTGAATTCTTATTTTTTTCTTACCAATGCGGAATTTTTTTTCATTTGCTTCAACCTGCATTTCTATTGGTGGGAGGCCAAGAACCTGAAAGGAATTGACATTCAATACCTTGTCTTAGGCACTTAAAACTGGTGAGGCTGGGTTTGTTATGACTCAATCTTACTCTTGTGATGGAGTAGAACATGTCTGCTTTGGTATGGCCACCAAAGAGAGCGTAGCCTCTGTCGAGTTCAGCCAACATACAGCCGAGGCTCCACATGTCAGTCGCTGGGGTAGATGTTTTGCCGAGGAGCAGTTCTGGAGACATGTACGGTAGAGTGTAAATCGTTGGTCTATCTGTGGTAGATCATATAGAAGAGACACATAAGCTTCTGCATTGTTTGCAGTGTTTAATGTCCTTTAGTTGTCATGTATGTTATGTTTAATTGACTGTCTGTCCGGTTTGCTCCATAGCAATAGGGTTTTTGTGCACTATTGTTTATATATATAGTCCCCTCCTTAAAGTATTGGAACAGCAAGGTCAATTCCTTTGTTTTTGTTGTATAATGAAGACATTTGGGTTCAAATGATCAAACGATGAATATGAGACAAAGATTCAGAATTCCAACTTTTATTTCATGGTATTTACATGTAGATGTGTTAAACAACTCAGGACAGAGCACTTTTTGTTTGAACCCACCGACTTTTCAAGTGAGCAAAAGTATTAGAATGTGACTGATGGGTGTTTCTAGTTGCTCAGGTGTTGGCTTTTAGATTGATTGCTTAAACATTAGATAGTGCTTGTTTTTGGTTTCACCTGTGAAAAGGGATTTTGCTCTTTAGCAAACATGAAGACCAGAGAGCTGTCTATGGGAGAAAAGCAAACCATTTTGAAACAGAAAAGAGGGAAAATCGATCAGAGCTATTGCACAAACATTGGGCATAGGCAATACAACAAATTGGAATGTCGTCAAAAAGAAAGAAACTACGGTGTACTGAGAAACAGACATCGAACTGGTCGGCCAAGGTTATCAACGGCAGTTGATGACAAACATTGTGAGAGTTGTGAAGAAACACCCAAAGACAACAGGCAGTGACATCACTGAAAGCCTCCACAAGGCATGGGTGAAGGTATCACAATGTACTGTTCGAAGAAGACTTTGAGAGAAGAAATATACAAGCCATACCACAAGATGCAAACCACTCATCAGCAAAAAGAATCGTAAGGCCAGATTGATTTTGCAAAGTACAAAGTTTTGGAACAAAGTTTTATAGAATGATGAGACAGAGAGTAACCTCTACCAAAGTGATGGAAAGGTCAAACTATGGAGAAAGAAAGGATCTGCTTCTGATCCAAAACACAAAAGCTCACCTGTGAAGCATGGTGGAGGTATGTCATGGCTTGGGCTTGCATGGCTGCTTCTGGAACGGGCTCACTAGTCTTTATTGATGATGTAACTCGGGATGGTAACAGCAGAATGAAATCTGAAGTCTACAAAACCATTTTGTCTGGCAATTTCCAGAAAAATGCATCCAAACTAATCGGGGGTGGCTTCATCATGCAACAAGACAATTACCGGACCTTAACCCAATAGAGCATGGATTTTATGTGTCTTCATTGGTTTCGGCATTTCAAATGAAGAATGCAACAGTCTGGTGAAGTCAATGGGTCGCAGGCTTTATGTTGTTATGTTATACATATGTATATATACACATATGTAT